>NW_027331940.1:6265147-6393897 GCF_048418815.1 Hemitrygon akajei
CCTGGATGGTTTGGGAGACAGACCGCCGTCGGCTTTGATGAACGAGATGCTGTCCCTGGCTGGAGGACACAAGCCCTGCCTTATGTTTGAGCAGGTGTTCCTGGAGCAGCTGCCGGAGGACATACGCCTGCTGCTGTCCGACACGGATTTCAGCGACCCCCGGAAGGTGGCAGCCCGGACGGACGTGCTGTGGAAAGCCAAGAAGGAGAGTGGAGCGTCCGTCGCACAGATCACCAGGCCACGCTCCCAGCAGCAAACCAGACCAGGCCCGGCAGCAGAGCCCGCTAACCCCAGAGGCAGGGGTGAGGAGCCCAACGAACAATGGTGCTTCTACCACCAGCGGTGGGGTGCAGAAGCCCACCGCTGTAGCCCGCCCTGCAAGTTCCCGGGATACGCCGTAGCCATCAGCGGCGGCTGGCCATCGGGATAGCCTCCTGTATGTGTGGGACAAGCGGTCGGGACGCCGTTTTTTGTCCACACCGGAGCCGAGATCAGCGTCTTACCTCCGACGAGTTACGACACCCGCAACAGGGTACCGAGTCCCACCCACCCTGGGGGCCGCGAACGGCAGCACGTTAAGGACCTACGGCACCCGTACGGTGCAGCTACAGTTCGGCTCCAGCCGGTTCACGTGGGACTTCACACTGGCCGCCGTAGCCCAACCGCTCCTGGGTGCGGATTTTTTGCGGTCTCACAGCCTGCTGGTCAACCTGCCCAGGCAGAGACTGGTCCGCGCCGAGACATTTCAGACGTTCTCCCTGGGTGCAGCCCAGTTGCCAGCCCCACACCTAGACTCCATCACGCTGACCGACAACGACTTCACCAGAGTCCTGGCGGATTTACCATCGGTTCTGGCACCGCAGTTCACGGCAGCCATGCCCCGACACGGCGTACAACACCACATCCCGACACAGGGACCACCCCTCCACTCCCGTGCTCGAAGGCTTCCCCCGGACAAGCTCCGACTGGCGAAGGAGGAGTTCAAGAGGATGGAGGAATTGGGAATCATACGGCGGTCCAACAGCCCATGGGCTTCCCCCCTGCACATGGTGCCCAAAGCGACTGGGGGCTGGAGACCGTGCGGCAACTACCGCAGGCTGAACGAGGCTACAACACCGGACCGCTACCCTGTGCCGCACATTCAGGACTTTGCAGCAAACCTGCGCGGCGCGCGGATCTTCTCCAAGGTAGACCTCATCCGGGGATACCATCAAATCCCGATGCATCCGGACGACATCCCCAAAACGGCTCTCATTACCCCGTTCGGCCTTTTCGAGTTCCTCCGCATGCCGTTCGGCCTGAAGAATGCCGCACAGACGTTCCAGCGGTTAATGGACGCGGTGGGACGCGACCTGGACTTCGCTTTCATCTATCTGGATGACATAGCCAGCAGCAGTCGTCAGTAGCATCTGTCCCACCTGCGTCAACTCTACGCCCGACTGAGTGAATACGGTCTAACAATCAACCCGGCCAAATGCCAGTTCGGGCGCGACACCATCGACTTCCTGGGCCACAGGATTACTGAAGACGGGGCAACCCCTCTGCCCGCTAAGGTAGACGCAGTCCGCCATTTTCCCCGACCCACCACAATCAAAGGCCTTCAGGAATTCGTGGGTATGGTAAATTTCTACCACCGCTTTCTCCCTTCAGCTGCCCGAATCATGCGCCCCCTGTTCGCCTGATGTCGGGTCCGGGCAAGGACGTTACCTGGGACGAGGAGTCCGCCGCCGCTTTCATTAAAACGGAAGAAGCCTTGGCAAACGCCGCGATCCTAGTGCACCCCAGAATGGACGTTCCTATCGCCCTCACATTGGACGCATCTAACACGGCAGTCGGTGGAGTGCTGGAACATCTCATCGAGGGTCGCTGGCAACCGCTGGCGTTTTTTAGCAAACACCTGCGACCACCCGAGCTCAAATACAGTGCTTTCGACCGGGAGCTGTTGGCGCTATACCTGGCAATCCGGCAATTCAGGTACTTCTTAGAAGGTAGGCCCTTCACCGCGTTCACGGACCACAAGCCGTTTACCTTTGCGTTCACGAAGGTGTCCGATCACTGGTCGTCCCGCCAGCAGCGCCATCTGTCCTACATCTCTGAATACACGACGGATGTCCGGCACGTCTCGGGTAAGGACAATGTCGTGGCGGACGCGCTCTCTCGCCCTAACATTCATGCCCTTTCCCAAGGGGTAGACTTTGAGGCGCTGGCAGAGGCGCAGCAGGCATACGAGGAGATCCCTAGTTACAGGACTGCAATCTCCGGTTTGCAGCTCCAGGACCTCCCCGTGGGCCCAGGTGAGAGGACCCTACTCTGTGACGTCACCACCGGCCAACCCCGTCCCGTCGGACCGGCAGCCTGGCGGCGGCGCGTTTCCGACTCCATTCATCACTTAGCGCACCCCTCCATCAGGACAACCGTCCGGATGGTCTCCAGCAGGTTCGTTTGGCACGGACTCCGCAAGCAAGTCAGTGAATGCTCTGCCAGCCGGCCAAGGTGCAGCGGCACACCAAAGCTCTGCCGCGGCAGTTCCACCCCACCCACCGGCGTTTCGACCACATTCATGTGGATATCGTGGGCCCCCTGCCAGAGTCGTGCGGAGCGCTGCACCTCCTGACTATCGTGGACCGTTTCACAAGATGGCCAGAGGCGGTCCCGCTCACCGACAAAACCTCCGAATCTTGCGCCCGGGCACTGATCGCCACCTGGGTGTCCCGCTTTGGTGTACCGGCCCACATTACCTCCGACAGAGGCGCCCAGTTCATCTCCGGCCTGTGGTCAGCAATGGCCAGCCTTTTGGGGACACAGCTGCACCACGCCACTGCCTACCACACACAGTCGAACGGACTGGTGGAGCGTTTCCACCGCCACCTGAAGTCGGCTCTCATGGCCCGCCTCAAAGGGCCTAACTGGGTGGACGAGCTTCACTGGGTCCTACTCGGCATTCGCACGGCGCCCAAAGACGATCTGCACACCTCGTCGGCCGAGTTGGTGTACGGCGCACCCCTGGTCGTCCCCGGGGAGTTCATACCAGTCCCAAGGGGGCAAGCGGAAGAACCCGCAGCAGTCCTGGGCAGACTACGCGAGAGGCTCGGTGACCTGGCCCCCATACCCACTTCGCAGCATGGGCAGAACCCGACCTGCGTACCCAAAGACCTGCGAAACTGTAAGTTTGTGTTTGTACGCCGGGGCGGGCATCGACCACCGCTACAGCGGCCCTACGAGGCGCCGTTTACGGTGATCAGAAACAACGGGTCGACGTTCGTGCTGGACGTTGGGGGGAGAGAGGAGGTTTTCACGGTGGACCGACTCAAACCAGCCCATGTGGACCTGGCGCAACCGGTCGAGTTTCCGGCACCGCGGCGCAGAGGCCGACCTCCCAAACAGGGTCCGGCCCAGACTGTGGACATCGGGGGGTGTATCGCCGGTTCTGGGGGGGGGGGGGTTTATGTGGCGACCCACTTCCTAGCGCACTCGAACCGGCTCACAAATAGCCAGCGCGCCGGCATAAAGGCCAGTCCCAAAAGGGCGCCAAGTCTGCTTCACCAGCAAGGGGAAAAGCCCGCGCGGGACTGTGAATACGTGCCCCCTACAACATCCGCGCCCGGGGAGGGCGGGATCAGGAAGGCTTTAAAGCGAGGCCGCGAAGTTCGAATAAAATCTTTATGTAACTGCAGTTCACCGACTCCGTGTCTTTATTTCAGCGCTGCGTGTAGCACACCGCTACAACGCCTGATTTCATTGAACTGAACGCAACACCTGTCATGAAGCCACAAGAGACGGCCGATGCTGGGATCGCAACACCAGATGCGATGTTGTCAAACTACTCCGTGTAATGACAGGACATTATCTGCGCATCGCTGGTGACGACAGTAGTCTGTAATCCTGTGGGTGAGTCCACCTCATCAGCGCTGATTCCACTCTCACATTGCGAGTGGAGTCTCTGTCTTGTTACTTCCCCGTGATGACGCACCTTTCATGTGATTCACTGTCACTTTGCTTGCGGGGATTTATTTTTTACTGGACATTAACATGAATGATTTCTGGCGCAAACCCTCACTGTTTGCACTGTTACCGGAGTCAGTCGCAAACAGAGATGTTGGCGAGTATGCGGCGCGAAATGCAAACCAATGACCCCAGCATTACAGACATTGTCCGCTGCTGTACCAGACAGAGAAAAACAGAAAGTATTGTATCAACACCGGTTTTAATGCAAATAAGTATCAGTAACGATATTAAATATGTCACTAGATGATTTTCGAAGTTGAATTTCAGAAATAAGTTGATTCAGGGAAGAAGTGCGTATTAAACTGCTAAACAGAGATGAACTGTGTAATGGGGCATAAATACACGGACACAGTAAAGCATCGGGATAATTAATCCGAGCTATTCCTGAAGCACGCTGTTCTCGAGTTTAGATGGAGAAACACGGAGAAGCAGGGGGCTGGGGCTCTTTGATATTTCATAAAACATGATTTGAGAGTTAGGGGGCAAAAGTTTAAGGGAAACACGAGGGGGTATTTCTTTACTCAGAGAGTGATAGCTGTGTGGAATGAGCTTCCTGTAGAAGTAGTAGAGGCCAGTTCAGTTGTGTCATTTAAGGTAAAATTGGATAGGTATATGGACAGGAAAGGAGTGGAGGGTTATGGTCTGAGTGCGGGTAGGTGGGACTAGGTGAGATTAAGAGTTCGGCATGGACTAGCAGGGCCGGAATAGCCTGTTTCCTTGCTGTGATTGTTATATGGTTATATGGTTATCATTTACAACAGGCCAATTGCGTCACTTCCGCTACAGCACATCAGGAACAGAGTGACGGTCCAAGGAGAGACGCATTGGAAAGAACGCTACATTATGAACCAGCATCAGTAACTGAGCTTCCGGGCGTGCACTGGCTTCAGATTAGAGAAGCGTAAATATCTGAGTGCCGGGGAAAGCGGATTGATGGTAAATCAGGGAGGATTCTGGCACCAATTGTCCAACCCCTTTCTCTGTGCATGAGAATAAAATGGTTAATTGTGCGCAGCGATCCCCTCCTCGAAGATCTGTATACCATGGATTCTATGAATAGTCAAGATAAAGTTTCTCGACCCAAAAAGGCAACTGTCCATATTCCTCTCCTGATGCTGCAGACATGATAAGTTCTTTCACCACCGTGCCGGTCGCTCAGAGATTCAGTCACCGGAGTTTCTGAGCTTACTCAAGGCCAAATCAAGAGTCGCCAAATTCAGAAGCTAATTCCAAGTTGCTTTCTGGAATATAATATGTTGTTTTGCCAAATCATTGTTGAACGGACTGACTAGAATTGCACAAAAATGCGGTAATTATTTCTGCCTACAGCAGACTATGAGAGAAATGGTCAGTGGTACCATATTGATGCCTCGCCACACCCAGCCTGACGGGAGTACCCTTACCCCACTGGGGAACATCCCGCAGTGGCATTTGGTCACAGAGTCATCGAGCAGTACGGCACTGAAACAGGCTCTTCTGCTCATCCTCCAGCGCCGAACTGACCCTCTCCCTAGTCCCGTGGACATTGCACCTGGACCATGCCGTCCATAACCCTCCCATTCATGTCGGATCCAATTTCCTCTTCAATGTTGAAATCGGTCCCGCATCCGCCATTTCCGTTGGAAGCCCGTTCCACACTCTCGCTGCCTCAAGAAGATGTCTCGCCGCATATTGCCCGGATGTATTTCACCTTTCACCCGTAGATCACTACTCTCGTCAAACCTCAGTGGAAAATGTCTGCTTGTATCTACGCTATCTGCACCCTTCATAAATTGGAACATCTCTTAAAAACCTTCCCTCTCACTCCAACGCTTGGGTGCATGCGAACCTCTTCCTAACCTACTCAAACCTTCCCTCCAACTCCCCTCCTCATGTCCCGGCATCATCCTTCTAATTTTTCCATGTACTCCGTCAAGATTATTGATATCGTTCATGCAGGTTGGTGACCAGAACACATACAATACTCGATATTAGGCATTTCCAACGTCTTATACAACTTCAGCATAGAATCACAGCCCCTGTACTCGTCGCTTCGATGTCTGAAGGCCGATGTCCCTATAGTTCTCTTTACAACCCTATCTGCTTGCGACGCCAGCTTCAAGGGATTATGGATCAGTCTTCCCAGATCCCTCTGTAATACCGCAGTACTCAATGCCTCCCTTTTACAGTGTAAGTCCTACCACGGTGTGTCCTCCCAAAATGATTCACCACACACTTACCTGTATTCAAGACCATCGGGCACTCTCGCTGTCTACCACCCATCCAATATTGGGATCATTCTCAAATCTGCAGAGTGAATTCATCAGATTAGCAATCAGATCGTTGATCTATATAACACACAACAATGGGCCCAGCGCAACACCCGCGGTACAGCAGCAACCACAGACCTCCAGTTAAAGAGGCTACTACCTACTACCACCCTCTGGATTCTGCCTCTAGGAGAAGGTTTCCAATATTTTTATTGCATGGAGCCCTACGATTAACCGAGGGGTCCGTGGATACGGGGAAGGGAACCCCTGCTGTACGTCAATGTTGCATCCAGTTTACTACCGCATTCACAGTGACAAAACACGGAACACTCCGGACCAACCTCTCAGGCCCGACATTGACAAAGGCTTTTTCTAAAGTCCAGGGGGACATGAGCCACTAACTTTCCTTCATCAGCATTCCTGGTCACCACCCCGAAAAACTTTGTAAGATTGGCGAGGCAAGAACTAACACGCACAGACCTGATTAGACCCGATTTAAGCAAATATTTACATATTCGATCACTTAGAATATCTGCTAATAACGTAACACACACAAAGTGCTGGTGGAACACAGCAGACCAGGCAGCATCTATAGGGAGAAGCACTGTCGACGTTTCGGGCCGAGACCCTTCGTCAGGACCAACTGAAGCGAAACATAGTAAGAGATTTGAAAGTAGGAGTGCGAGGGGAGAATACGAAATGATAGGAGAAGACAGGAGGGGGTGGGGTGAAGCTAAGAGCTGGAAAGGTGATTGGCAAGAGGGATACAGAGCTGGAGAAGGGAAAGGATCATGGGACGGGAGGCCTAAAGAGAAAGAAAGGGGGAGGAGAGCACCAGAGGGAGATGGAGAGCAGGCAGACTGACGGGCAGAAAGAGAGACAGAGAAAAAAGCAGGGGGGAGAAAAACTAAATATATCAGGGATGCGGTAAGAATGGGAGGAGGGGCATTAACGGAAGTTAGGGAAGTCAGTGTTCATACCATCAGGTAGGAGGCTACTCACCCGGTATATAAGGTGTTGTTCCTCCAACCTGAGTTTGGATTCATTTTGACAATAGTGGAGGCCATGGATAGACATATCAGAATGGGAATGGGACGTGGAATTAAAACGTGCGGCCACTGGGGGATCCTGTTTTTTAATCGAATAATCACCAGCAGATTTCCATCTGAAGTGAAATATATGCTCCCTTTAATTTCATGAGGCACAAAGTACAAGAAGAGAGATATGTTATTACTAACGTATTTGACTCGTTTCGCAGCTTTCGACAGCGCACGATCGGCAGAAATGTGCTGAAGATGGAGAGTTTCATAACAGGGAAACATAGAAAGATTCAATATCACGCATATATGGGTCCAATAGTTGTGGAACCAGCTCAGTTCGGTAAATCACCATAATCAAATGGCGACCCACGCCGTTAATTCTCTTTCTCCCACCACCCTCACCGCCACCATCCATCGGGCCGAGGATACAAAAGCCGGAAAGCCCCAGCCACCAGGTTCAGTAACAGATTCTGTCCCGCTCTGATAAAACAATTAAATGTTTCCATAGTCCGGTCAGATTAAATCTTCGCTGAACAGTCTCCCTCGTTATGAACTTGCACCGGTTTGTTTACATGCACATTACCACTCTGTGAATGTTATACTTTTTATTGTTATTGATTTATTATTGCTCCAAACAATACCTCGTGTAATCGTTGCCCGTTTATGGAACGAAACGCCTGACAGATTTTCACTATATCTCGGTATATGTGAGAAGAATAATTCTAAAACATTAACAAAACCATAAACCCAGGCAGAGAAAACACTGGGTTGCTGTGTTTCTGTCCGCTGCAGTGAAACACTCTGAGCTGCGAGAATCACAATCATCAGAAGAATTTGTCAGTTTTAATCAATTCTACACAAGGCTGGCAGGATACAGTATTGTGACAATATCTCAGGCACCCCATGTGGTTCTTTGGCACAGTACTGTATATGTCACCGTGGAGCGGAGAGCGAGTTTGTAAATTTGGCGCGAGCAAACGATATTGGTAATGGCGAGGGTGGAATGCTGCAGGAGGGGTGTGGCAGAGAAGGAGTGCAAAAGAGGTTTCTGGCGCGACTGCAGATACAGCCAACCCTGAGACACCAGGGAAGCTCATTTGATTCCAAACAATTGATCATTTGGTTTATTGGTCAATACAGAATGTCCATCCAATGTTTCCTTCTCTCTTTCCTGTCCCTTACATTTTCCCAAATGCAATGCCATTCCACTCTCCTTACTTACTTTCCACATTCGGTCTAGAATAGAGACCCATATCAGACTCAGCTACGTTAACACTGAAATTCGTTAGAATTTTTTTTTCGGGGTAGCAGGACAGTTCTAGTAAGTGAGAATAGCTTAATTGAAATGATATTTCATTGTTCCATAATTCTTTGACTTTGTGAACCTGTGATATATAAGTAGCCGTTCACATCTCACTGTCATCCGGTCATGACAACACAATGTGGGCGGGCAGATCTGTTCACGGACTGTCACCCCCGCCCCCCCCCCCACCCCACCCCACCACCATTGGTGGGAAGAATGCTGTCGATAAGTCCTATGTTACTCCGCGGCTGGATGGAATTGTAATCGGTTTAAAATTGTGACATATACCGCGATACTGTGAAAATCAAGGCTTGGGTACTGCTCATCCAGATCAGATCATTATACAGAGCAATGAAGTAGAACAATTTAAAACAGAAACAATGCTGGATAAAGAGAAACAATGACACATACAGTGCACAGCAAATAGACGCCTGAAGGAAGAAAATTACAACGATGTAAACTAGGAAGTGAAGAGACAATATTATTAGATCAGTGAAGCATACATTTATTGTGTATCAGCCGAGTAGACGGTCTCCACGAGCCTGGGGGGTTGTGGTTGTCGGCTCTCGGACCTTTACCTACGTTTTTACCTGATCTGTTCCAGAAAACAGTTTCTCGGTCATCTCTCCCACCTCTCTGCTCAATGGGACGTGTGCGGGGATACAAAATTGCTCTAATAAGCTCTCTGTAATACAGACAACCCGACAAGTGTCGGCTGTTTTTAACCGACTCCACATTGGATAAAACCTGTTAACGTTCACGCTTTAAATTCAGCATACGCAAGTCACGGCGGTGGGAAGCCTCAGCTGGAAAAGACAGATGAAGGCGAAACAACTTTCAAAACAACTCTTATTTTATCCAACTGCAGGACCTTGATATGCAAATCCAGCGACATATCTGCCCTGGTCGTTCCCTGCGGCTAAGGTGAGGCTAAAAAACCGAGAGCCGCTGTACCCTGTTCTCCGGATTGGCATCCTCATCCGTCAACACAAACATTGAATTTACAACCTTCCCTGCTCACTGATGGTGGCGCGGAGGCTACTGGGGTGGTAGGTGCGGACAAGAGGAGCCCTATTCTTGATGTGGTGGCGGGAAAATGGGACGAGGGCAGGTGTGCGCGAAATCGAAAGGATGCGAGCGTGGGCAGCGTTGATGATAATCCAGGGAGGTCTTAGAATTACTCGGTTTATAAAATATATCAGTATGTCGGCAAAGGGGAGGGTGCTGTTGGGAATGGACTAATTCAATTTGCCGGCAGCGTTAGTGGAAGTTGCAGGCAACGTTGACGAAGTCGGCAACATCAGGATGGGCGAGGGCAGCAGCACCAATGCAGTCGTCGGTGTAGCGTAGGAAGAGATGGGGAGAGATACCGGTGCAGGTTTGTAACCTGAACTGCTGCACAATCCCAACAGTGGACATGGAGAGGTCAAAGACACGTTGTATTAATTGTGTATATTTACTGCCGGAGTTTGCATTATTGTATTATATATACAAACTATTTACCTCAGGTCTGAAGCAGTTTCGGGTTTGCCCCTGTTGTTCTAGTCCTCGGGGATGGGGTGGGGGGTGGGGTGTCGAGGCTGTGTTGCCGGGACTAGACTCATCTTTCATCTGTCGCCCGTTCAGACGAGGCAGCGGGATTCAGATCTGTCACGTCCTCCCATTGTGGGTGGGCATAGTTTTTTCACTCATATTTTTTCCACTGTTACGACCTGCCGAAGTGCAGCCGTTGTTTTCCGATGTATGAACCTGTTTGTGGGAGAACTGAGCCTCTTTCATTCATCTGTATTTCTCAAAAAGCCTTCCTCCCCGATGCTTCAAATCAGCTACCCTGGTTGTGCAATATTTCCACACAGTTGAAATGGGGAATCTTTTATTATATTTTCCTACTTTATATTTTGCACTAGTTAATTAATGTAACTATAACACACACACACACACACACACACACACACACACACGCACGCACACACACACACACACACACACACACACACACACACACACACACACACACACACACACACACACACACACACACACACACACACACACACACTTATTTTAGTTCCGTTTTGTTTTTCTATTATTATGTGTTACTTTGTACTGCTGCGGTGAAGACAACAACTCTTTATGACATTAGCGGTGATATTGAACCTGATTCTGATATTGACATTGGAGACATGAGACATGCGAGCCGTTTACCGCGGAGCTGCAGCGTCTGCGGGTTTGTTTCCGATCCCGCTGCAGCTCTGATGACGCGGGTTCGTATGCGCATGCTCAGTCTCTGTAGTCGGTGGTTTCCTTTCCGTTCAGTGTTGATGCGGATCGTCGGCGGGGAACCGGGGGCAGATTGTCTGACTGCGGGGTAAGTTCCCATGGGTTAGTATTGAGGCCGGTCCCGACCGGGAAGACACGCTTGGCAGAGAGTCGCGTTAACTCACTCCAACCGGCGGTTCCGGTCCGGGCTGCTGGACAAAACCTGCCGGGGTTGACTGGGTTGCGGGACCTTCACACCGAGCCGCCTGAGATGAGCCTCTGCTGAAACCCTCTGCTCTAGCCCTAGGAGCGGGATGAGGCAGGGTTGCCGGAATTACTCCCATCTGTGGAGTTGTACCTGGGGATCATTCAGTCTATCACCCGGCCCGGTAGCGGATTCAAACTTCACCTGGAACGATGGCCGAGGTCGACAATCGCTTTACGTAATTCCCGGAGAGGGGAAGCGGCCATTCGGTTTGTTGTGTTCTTGCAGACAGAGAAGACTAAAGGCAGTAACACCACCTTTGAGACACTACCCCACGTGTATGAGCAGTTTTATGGTTCGTCCGTTGAGACCAGCAGTGAGATCCAGATCAGTGATGTCCCCACTTTTTGTGTATGCATTTTGTCTGGAATCCATTCCCCTATTGTGATTTGCCGAGGTGCAGCCAATATTGCTGCTACCTAACCCTACTAATGCGAGAATTAAGCGTATTCCATGTATGTGGTCGTCAGTACCTGCAGTTGAGCTCTTTCTTTTTGTGTGTTTCCTCTTAGCTGTCAGTCTGTGGTTTTGTATTGCCATGAGCTCCTGTCTCTGCTGCTGCTCTACTCAGGCCCCTGTATTACTGAGTACTCCGTCTCTCATCTGCTTCTCATTATTACCTGTGACTCATTGTGCTCCCCTTATCATCTGCCTCTCTGTTTATTGCTCAGAGTATTTCAGTCCTGTGTTTTTTTCACCTGTCCGTTGCCAGATTGTGCCAGTGAGTTTACCTGAGCCTTTCCAGCATTTGTATCTGTACTCTGTCCGTCTGAATATTGACTCTGCCTGTTTCCCGATTCTGGATTTTGGATTTCTCTGGATGTTTTGATCTCCGCCTGAACTTTGACGCCAACTTTGTTTGCACCTCGGAATATGATACTGAATTAATATCACGGTGTGCACAGTACTGGGTCTGCGTTTGGATCCCTGCCCCAGCGCCCTGACAATGGGTTCCTGAAAGGTGTGTAGACTTCAGTGAAGTCTCTCTCCAAATGTTCCAGAGCAGAAGCTCAGTCCGTCTAACATTTCTGCAGAATTGAAGTCGGGAATCTTTTATTATTTTCATGTACCGAGGTGCAGTGAAAAACTTGTCTTGCATAACATCCATCGAGATCAATGCATTACAACAGTATACTGAGCTGGTAGAAATTAAACCATAACAGTGTATAAAATTATTATTGTTACAGAGAGTGTGTGTTGCAGGTAGGCGTATGGTGCAAGGTCAAATGGAGTTAGACAGTGAGGTCGGGAGTCCATCTTATTATTCTGTGTCTTATCATAATGAGATCATTCAATTTGATATAACAGCAAAATGGAAGGCATCCTTGAGCCTAGTGGTATGATTTCTGTATTTTTTTTCATCCCTCACCAGATGGGTGGGTGAGAGGTGAGAATGTCTAGGTTTGTGTGAAAGAAATTATGTTGCTGCTTTGCTGAGGCAGTGGGAAATATAGACCCAGTCCATGGAGGAGAGGCCTGTTTCAATGTTGTGCTCAGCCGTGTCCACGGTTCTCTGCTGTTTCATGTAGACATGGGCAGGGCAGTGGGAAATATAGACCCAGTCCATGGAGGAGAGGTCTGTTTCAATGTTGTGCTCAGCCGTGTCCACGGTTCTCTGCTGTTTCATGTAGACATGGGCAGGGCAGTGGGAAATATAGACCCAGTCCATGGAGGAGAGGCCTGATTCTATGTTGTGTCAGCCGTGTCCACGGTTCTCTGCTGTTTCATGTAGACATGGGTAGGGCAGTGGGAAATATAGACCCAGTCCATGGAGGAGAGGCCAGTTTCAATGTTGTGTCAGCCGTGTCCACGGTTCTCTGCTGTTTCATGTAGACATGGGCAGGGCAGTGGGAAATATAGACCCAGTCCATGGAGGAGAGGCCTGATTCTATGTTGTGCTCAGCTGTGTCCACGTTTCTCTGCTGTTTCATGTAGACATGGGCAGGGCAGTGGGAAATATAGACACAGTCCATGGAGGAGAGGCCTGTTTCTATGTTGTGTCAGCCGTGTCCACGGTTCTCTGCTGTTTCATGTAGACATGGGCAGGGCAGTGGGAAATATAGACCCAGTCCATGGAGGAGAGGCCTGATTCTATGTTGTGCTCAGCTGTGTCCACGTTTCTCTGCTGTTTCATGTAGACATGGGCAGGGCAGTGGGAAATATAGACCCAGTCCATGGAGGAGAGGCCTGATTCTATGTTGTGCTCAGCTGTGTCCACGTTTCTCTGCTGTTTCATGTAGACATGGGCAGGGCAGTGGGAAATATAGACCCAGTCCATGGAAGAGAGGCCTGTTTCTATGTTGTGCTCACCCGTATCCAAGGTTCTCTGCTATTTCATGTAGACAAGGGCAGGGCAGTGGGAAATATAGACCCAGTCCATGGAGGAGAGGCCTGTTTCTATGTTGTGTTCAGCGTGTCTGCTGTTTCATGTAGTCATGGGCAGGGCAGTGGGAAATATAGACCCAGTCCATGGAGGAGAGGCCTGTTTCTATGTTGTGTCAGCCGTGTCCACGGTTCTCTGCTGTTTCATGTAGACATGGGCAGGGCAGTGGGAAATATAGACCCAGTCCATGGAGGAGAGGCCTGTTTCTATGTTGTGTCAGCCGTGTCCACGGTTCTCTGCTGTTTCATGTAGACATGGGCAGGGCAGTGGGAAATATAGACCCAGTCCATGGAGGAGCGGCCTGTTTCTATGTTGTGTCAGCTGTGTCCACGGTTCTCTGCTGTTTCATGTAGACATGGGCAGGGCAGTGGGAAATATAGACACAGTCCATGGAGGAGAGGCCTGTTTCTATGTTGTGTTCAGCTGTGTCCACGGTTCTCTGCTGTTTCATGTAGACATGGGCAGGGCAGTGGGAAATATAGACCCAGTCCATGGAGGAGAGGCCTGTTTCTATGTTGTGTCAGCCGTGTCCACGGTTCTCTGCTGTTTCATGTAGACATGGGCAGGGCAGTGGGAAATATAGACCCAGTCCATGGAGGAGAGGCCTGTTTCTATGTTGTGTCAGCTGTGTCCACGGTTCTCTGCTGTTTCATGTAGACATGGACGGGGCAGTAGCCGTACGAAGGCGGGAAGAATCCCGATCGGATACTTTCCATGACGCATTGATAAAGTTTGGTAAGGGGCAAAGGTCATCTGCCAAATTTCTTATTGTTCTAGCTTTGTCATTTTAGGATACCTCAATGATAAGCACCAGCAATATTTGTAAAGTGTTCTCGTTCACCGTTTACTTCATTGAATTTTCCAGGAGTGGTTACTGTCTTGTTTTTTTTTTCTTTGTGTGTGTGTGTTTTATTGTTGTTTCTTTTGTCCTTCTTTAGCTAGAACTACCAGAGCACTAATTGAGTACAGCACGAGGCAGGGTAAATCAGGTAATGCAATTTCAGTTTTATCATTACAAAATGTGTGCAGTTTTAATCTGATAGCATTTTACATTCAGTTTGTAATTTCCTTTCTCAATTACTTCTGGTGAGCCACATCCTTCGTTTCCATGGTAACGGCCCAGCAGAGCTGCAAGAAGTGTTGCACATTTTTATCGCTCTGTGTTCACCGCCTCTCAGCATCGAGACAGTGGTTTCACGGGCAAATTTGACAGAATGATAGTGGGAGGAAAGGATGCTGTGAGCATTGACTGTGCGGGATGTGTTACACCAGGGTCGGAATGAACTGAGAACTAACAAACTTAGCATTTTGATTTTTCCCAAACATTTTGCAAACAGCTACTATCTGTGCATTGAAATAAATAAAAAGTGCTGCTGCCGGAAATTTAAATTTTAAAAAAAAAGGAGAATGGTGGAAACTTTTAGCAAATCAGCAGCATCTTGGACAGTCCCAGTTCTGAAAATGGCTTTTCCACCATTTCTCCTTTCAAGGATGTAGCCTGATCCACTGAATTCCCAGCATTTTCTATTTTATAATTTTACATTTTGTTTCTGCTACCCTGAGGGAAACATGGCAGCCGATCCTGTTCGGCAGGATCCCTCACGGCAATAAGATCGTGATCAAATGTGTTAATGTTAGCTGCTAGAGAAAGGCAGAAGTGTATCCAGATCCTCTCTCAAACTAAAGCATGGTAAACCAGCCTCAGCCCGGCCCCGGCAGAGGGTCATTAGGTTCCAATTCCAGCTTAGTTTGTACATCGATAGTGGCAGGAACACCACGGCAAATCGGCGGCATCAAAGCGTTTGTCTGTGGGTTATAATATCAGGGTGGAGTCTCTCAGAATATCGAACTGGCACCGTACGGGCATCAGTCCGGGTTGGCAATTCTAAAGCTGGGATCGGAATTTCCTCAGTCTGCAGTGCGGCTGCAGTCCCGGGTGGTTGGACATTGGTTCTGGGGAAATCACGGACTACACCATCCAGTTTTTTCATCATACCTGTCAAGTATTCTGGAGATGTTTGACGAGGTAAGTATGGAGATACATAAGTTGGGCACTGATGTTCTCAAGGACTTTGGTAAAGCTTCGAACAAGATCCCGCATGGCAGCTGAGCTGGAAGTTCCGGTCACGTGGGATTCACGGCGGGCTGGCGAGGTGGATTCACACCGGGCTCAATGACAGGAAGCAGAGATTAATAGAGTTCCTCTTGTACTTATCTATCTGCCCTTCAGACTCTGCAACTTCCATCATATCCAAAGAGGTATTACAACGAACATACCTTTACCTTCATCGCTCCCACCCCGCCCTCTTCTTTCAACAGGGATCATCCCTCCTCAATCCACTTGTTTTCATTCCTCCTCACTAATCTCCCTCAAGTCACTTATCCTGCAAGTGTCCTAAGTGCTACACCTACCCGTACACCTCCTCCCTCACCTCCGTTCAGACACAAAGCAGTCCTTCCTGGTGAGGAAACACTTCATCTGCGTATCTGCTGGGGCCATCTCCTGTGTCCGTGCACCCGCTGCGGCCTCATTTACATTGGTGAGTCCCGCCATAAATTGGGAGACCGTTTTGTCGAGCATCTCTGTGTCATCTGCCACAAGGGGGACTTTGTAGTGGCAAAACATTTTAATTCTGATTCCCATTCCGACGTCTCGATCAATGGCCTCCTCTTGTGCGAAGATGAGACCGCCCTTAGGGTGGAGGAGAAACACCTTATATTCCATCTTATTATCCTCCAACCTGATTGTATGAATATTGAATTCTCCTTCCAGTAAACAAATCCCCCCAACCCACTTCTCTATTCCCCACTCTGAACTTCCGTTTCTGCTGACCAGCCTATTACTTCCCCCCTGGTCCCCTCCTTCCCTTTCTCCTATTGACAACTCTCCCATTCTTTATTCTCCAGCCCTTAACCTGTCCATCACTTGACTTCACCAATCACCTTCCAGCTCGCCTCCTTCTCCATCCCGACCTTTTCATTCAGATCACTTCCCCTCCTCCTCAGTAATGAAAAGGGCTGGTTGTCCAAAATGTCGACTGTTTACTCTTTTCCATAGATACTGCCTGTTCTGCTGAGATCCTCCATCATTTTGAGTGTGTTGCTTTGGATTTTCAGCATTTGCAAGCTTTCTCGTATTTAAGTATAGTAATTTGTGCTTTGTTGAGATTGTACCTGGAATATGGTGTAAAATCCCGCTCCCCATTCTAACACGGGTTATATAGACCAAAGAACAAAATGCCGGAGGAACTGAGGGGGTCTGGCAGCATCTGTGGAGGGAAATGAACCGTCAACATTTTGGGCTGAGACCCTCCATGTCGACTGAAAATAGACGGGAAATAGTCAGAGAAAAGAGGAGAGGGGTGGGGATGGGGCAAGAGCTGGGAAGTGAGAGGTGGATCCAGGTGAGTGGGAGGGGTGAAGGTGGAGAAAGCGACGGGGCTTCAGAAATGGAATTTAATTCCACGGAGGATTATAAGAAGTTAGAGAGTGTTTGTTTTAGAGATTCACCAGACTGATTCCTGGAGGACGATGAAGATCAGTGATCGTCTTCACATAAAACAGAGGCCGGCAGATGTGTGGAGACGGAAGGGATCGGACAGAAACATGTGGCTGAGATGGGAGAGCAGTCGCCATCTTGTTGATAGTTAGAGGGGCTGAATGGCCACCTCCTGCTGCTTCTCACTTGATGCTTCAGTGTTCCTGTCCAGTGAGTTTCCGGAGGAACGTGAATAGAAATTAGTATTTATAAGAATAGCAGTGATTTGCATGAAACCTTTTCGGGTCTGACTTGTGTATCGGATTGGGATGGGAACCGAACAAGTAACTCTGAGATCCGAGAGGTCGAGCGATGAGGACGCCAAATGTACCGAGGGCAAAATTTTAACAAAATGTAGCTGGTGTAAATACGAAATAATACGAAATGTGTAAGGGGCTAGGAGCAGAGTCATTGGTTCTGTTGGGAGACACCCCCCCCCCACCCGTCAAGTTTCTCGCTCCCATTTCAAACGCAGATCTGCAGCATCTGAGGTTATCGCTTCCGAAGCCCCGCCCCCGATTTCACAGTCTCCGGGTGGGCGGTGGTTTTCTTTCCGTTCTCTGTTGAATCAGATGATCTGTGGAGATCCGGAGGACCGATGGCAGTCTGCGGGACAAATTGATCAAGTTCTCATCGGTGAATATTGAGCCAAGCAACTAGCGGTGAACGTGACCGACAATTTCCCATCTGTGAGTACTGAAGCTGATCCCGGGGGAGGGGAACCTGATGTTGGGCAGAGAGTCCCGTTAACTTCCCCGATCTGGTGACCTCGTCCCACTTTTTGGATACGACCTGTCGTGGTCGGTCCGGGTTCTGGGACTTTCACACCGCCCCTGGTATTCTGGTCCCAGGAGCGGGATGAGGTGGTGATACCGAGACTGAATCCATCCATTAAGATGTACCTGGCGAACTTTACCTCCATCACCCGGCCCGGTATCGGATCCAAACTTCACCTGCATCGATGCCTGGGCTCGATAATTGTTTTTCATATTTCCAGCACACTGGAAGCGGCCGTTCGGCCCGTTGTGTTCTTGCAGACACGAGGATTAACCAGAGTAATCGCACCCTCGGGAGACTCCTCTACGTGTATGAGTAGCTTCATCTTTCCCCGTTCAGACAGGACAGTGAGATCCAGATCTCTCACGTCCTCTCAGGGGACTGGGAAGTTTATTTCCATCTTCTTTCCATTGCTACGACTTGCCGAAATGCTGACAGTGTTTCCCGATATCTGGTCCTATTAATGCGAGAATTAAGTCTTGTTCATTTATCTGGGTTTCTCGGAAATGTGTACACTCCCCCCAGGATTTCCAAAGGAGCAACCCAGGCTGTCTAATATTTTCACACGATTGAAATGGGGAATCTTTATTTTGTACAGAGGTAAAGTGAAAATCGTGTCTCCGGTATTCTCCACACAGATCAATACATTGCAGCAGTACATTGAGGTAAAACAAATCATTCTGGTTACAGAGAAAGTGCAGTGCAGGTAGATATGTGGTGCAAGGTCACATCGATTTAGACTGTGAGGTCATGAGTCCACTCATCACGCTGTTCGCTTCTAACAGCAGAATGGACACCGTCCTTGAGCCCGCTGGCATGTTTCTGTTCTATTTTATCTTCGCCCCATGGGAGGGTGAGAAGTGAGAATGTTCAGGGTTGTGGGGATCTTTCATTATGTTGGCTGCTTTACTGAGTCAGTGGGAAGTATAGACAGAGTCCATGGAGGGGAGGTTGGTTTCTATGATGTACTCTGCTGTGTCCACAGTTCTCCACTATTTCATTCAGTTACAGGAAGAGCAGTAGCCGTATGAAGATGTGAAGTATCGGGATGGGATACTTTCTGCGGTGCATTGATAAAGTGTGTAGAGTGGAAAAGGACAAAAATCAAAGCTCTTTCTGTTTGTTCTGGCTTTGCTATATTGGAATATGTTATCTAGTAATGTGTATTATTATTTCAGTATCTTTGTATTACTGGACTACTATCAGAGAGTGCACTTGATTCCTTCACCCACCTGGTTCCATCTGCTCATTCCTGCCCATCTTGTTCAACCTCTGTCCAGTCCGTATGCCACCACCTCAATGATATATATCAACCATCTTGTTCAATCTCTGTCCTGCCTGTATCCCAACGCCGCAATGATATATTTCAGCAATCTCTCTTCTAAACTTTGTCTTCGTTGTGAAGTTTTGTATTGCACCGTTCCATTTATTTATTTATTTATTTGCCTGTTTGTTTATTTATTTATTTATTTATTTAGTTAGTTAGTTAGTTAATTAGTTAGTTATTGTTCGCTAGGAATACCAGAGGTTTAGATGGACACAACACGTGACAGGGTAAAAGCAGCCATTTCAATTTTAGTTTCCCCGTTACAAAATGGCTGCAGTGTTAATCTTTGCCATAATGGAACTCATAGCATCTGATGTTGAGTTTGTTATTTCCTTTTTCGGTTATTTTCAGTGAGCCACTTCCTCTGTTTCCAGGGTAATGGCCCGTCTGAGCTGCAGCAAGTGCTGCACATTTTATCGCTCTGTGGTCACCGCCTCTCAGCGTAGAGACAGTGGCCTCGGGAGCAAATGTAACAGAGTGATAGTGGGAGGAAAGGATGCTGTGAGCATTGACTGTATGGGATGTATTACACCAGGGTCAGAATGAACTCAGAACTAACAAATTGGTTGGGGTGGGGGTGGCATTTACAGTTTAGGGTGGCAATCAGTTACTATCTGTGCGTTAAAATGAAGATGGAGAAAATACTACAGTTGCAGGAAATTTAAGGTGAGGAGGAGAAAATACTGGAGACGCTCAGCAGATCGGCAGCATCTTGGACAGTCTCAGTTCTGCAACTGGGTCTTCCACCATTTGTCCTTTCAGAGATGTAGTCTGATGTACTGAGTTCCCAGCATTTTCTACTTTATAATTTTACATTTTGTTCCTGCTACACTGCAGGAAACATGGCAGCCCGCTCTGCTGGGCAAGAACCCACACAGCGATGACATAGGGATCAAATGTGCTCGGTTTAGCTGCTGGGGTCAGGCTGAAGTATATCCGTATCCTCTATACAGACCGGGGAACCGGCCTGAGCACCGGCCCCGGCAGAGGGTCATTAGGTTCCAATTCCACCTTAGTCTGTGAATCGGAAATGGCAGGAACAGCACGGGAAATCGCCGGTGCCAAAGCGTCTTTGTATGGGTGATAATATTGGGCTGGTGACTCTGAGGATATGGAACTGGCAGTATACGGGCTACAGTCCAGGTTGGTAATTCGACAGCTGGGATCGGAATTTTCTCAGTCTGCAGTGAAACTGAATTCTCGGGCGGTTGGGCATAGGTTATGGGGAAATCACCGTCTACACTGTCCAATAGGACATCACATGTGTCAAGTATTTTGGAGATTATTTAAGAGTTAACTAGGGAGTTGGGTGAAGTTGGGCAGTGATGTTGTTCATCTGAACTTTGGTAAAGTCTGTATCAAGATCCCGCATGGCAGCTGATCGGGAAGGTTCGGTCACGTGGGATTCACGGGGAGCTGACGAGGTGGATTCACACCGGGCTCACAACAAGAAGCAGGGGGAGATGATTGAAGATGGTTTTAGCGAATGGAGGCCTGTAGCGAGGGGAATGTGTGTGTCAGTGTCGACACCTCTGTAATTCACTATTCATGTCACTGATTTGTATATGAATGTACATGGCTACACAGAGTATTATGTACCGTTGTGTTCACCTTATTGTCGTAAATATATTATCAAGCTGGAGAGAGTGCAGAAGAGTTTGCTGAAGATGTTGCCTGGACTAGAGGGCCGAGTCATAGGAAGCGTTTGGCCGAGCTGGGTCTTTAGTCCAGAGGAGAATGAGAGTGAAATTATAGGAGTTCATGAAATCAAGAGGGAGTGTAGATATGTGGTTGGTCGTGGTATTTTACCCAGGTTGCAAAATTCAGAATTGTTTGATGTCATTCCAGTACAGAAGTGTAAAGGAGAACAAAATAATTGTTACTCTGAAAAAAAAACAACACAATGATGGAGACCACAATAATAAACAAAACACAGTACATGAAGTATGATAGTTTAAAAAGATTTATTGTATGTCTATAAAGTGACGTTAATCACAGAAGTGTCTGGACATGTGAGACTGACATTGATTCTTCTTCTGCCTGTGACTTGCGCGTTACACGCTTGGGCGATCATGGGTCTCCACATCCAATGATCCCTCACAGCGGCAATGATATCCGGCACATTTAGATCTGTTAGTTCTTTCACAGTGTCCATATATTGTCTTCTTTGTCTGACTCTTCCGCGTTTCCCAGGCATACGGCCTTGCATTGTAAGACATTCTATTTCTCCCTTTATGATGACATGGCCCAAGAATTTAAGTTTCCTCTCATTTAATGTTCTCATTAAATATCTTTTCGTATGGGTACGTTGGAAATACTGTCTCATTAGTTACCTATCTCTATATGATATTTTTAGCATTCTAAAAAAAACACACATTTCTGTTGCTTCTAAGTTTCTTTGGAGTTCAGGTGTTACAGTCCACGTTTCGGAAGCACACAGCAAGATTGACCAGATGTAACATTTCAGTAGCCTACGCCTTGTTGTCATAGAAATGTGTCTGTTGGTAAAAATGGGTTTCATTTTTTGGAAGTTGGTTTTGACAATGGCAATTCTTGTTTTTATTTCTACTTTACTTCTAGCAGCTTGTGATGTAAAGCTGCCAACTTAATTAAAGCCGGTCTTTTGTTCAGTCTCTTGGTTACCGATGGACAATTGGCAGTTGGGAGTATCCTGCCCATTTTATATTACCATATTTTTGTTTTTTTTTACCGTTGATGGTTAGTAGAGAATATGCACTTATTTGTACTACTTTGTCTAGGAGGATTTGTAGGTCTTCTGCAGCACTTGCTCTCAGGCGGTATCGTCTGCATATCTTATATGGTTGATGTAAACACCTCCAATTTTTATCCCATCTAGGTCTTCTGTTTCTCTGAGAACCATTTCAGCATAGATATTAAATAATTCCAGTGAGGCAACGCCTCTCTGTCTAACTCCCCTTTGAATTTTAGTCCTACTGCTTATATTACCATCATTTTTTACTGCCACTGTTTGATTCCAATATAAATTTTGAAGCGGTTATTTATCCCTTCCGTCAATATTTAGTTAAGTGAGAATTTGAAATAATTTTTCATGTTGCACTTTGTAGAAAACTTTAGTGAAATCAATAAAACATAAAAAGATATCGTTTTCATATTCAATTGCCCTTTCTGAAAGCATTCGTAGTATGAAAATTGTGTTCCTAGTTCATCTATCCACCATTAACTAATATTACAGTTCAGAAGTTTCTGGCCTTAGCTTATTTTTGATTTGACTCAGAACAATTCTCAGCAAAATCTTTGTAATGTGACTCAGAAGACTGATTGTTCTATAATTTTCGCTGTCGATAGTTCCAGGAATTTTAGGCAGAGTTATAAATACTGATTTCAAGAGATTGTCAGGCAATACACTAGACTCATATATGCCATTAAACACTTCAAAATTATTGTCTATGCCCAGATCTTCTAGGGCTTGTATCATTTCCACTGAAATTCCATCAGGTCCAGTGGCTTTACCTTGTTTCATGCTTTTCATTGCTTTAGTTATTTCTTCTTCGGTAATGAGGGCCAGAATTAGGGTGTTTTATATATGGGGGTTCCCCTCTATCTCAAAAAGCTGCTCTATATACTGAATCCACCTCTCACATACTCTATCTGGATCTGTTAGGATGGATCCGTCTGCTGATCCTATTCATCATGCAGAGGAGGTTTTCTTAATGCCAGTAATTTCCTTAAATTTTCTGGTGCATTTCTGTGCTGTTGTTAATTTGGCCTTCTACTTCATTTTATTTTTTGATTCAGCCGCTCTCCCTTTGCAATATTGCGCAATTCTCTGGTCTGTGACATTGACCGTATGTCTATAAAGTGACGATAGGCACAGGATTGTCTGGCCATATGAGACTGACATTGATTCTGTGTCCGTAAAGTGACGTTAGACACAGAGTGTCTGGCCATATGAGACTGACAATGATTCTCTGTCCGTAAAGTGACGATAGACACAGGATTGTCTGGACATATGAGACTGACATTGATTCTGTGTCCATGAAGTGACGTTAGACAAAGGATTGTCTGGACATATGAGACTGACATTGATTCTGTGTCCATGAAGTGACGATAGACAAAGGATTGTCTGGACATATGAGACTGACATTGATTCTGTGTCCATGAAGTGACGTTAGACACAGGAGTGTCTGGACATATGAGACTGACATTGATTCTGTGTCCATAAAGTGACGTCAGGCACAGGAGTGTCTGGACATGTGAGACTGACATTGATTCTGTGTCCATGAAGTGACGATAGACACAGGATTGTCTGGACATATGAGACTGACATTGATTCTGTGTCCATGAAGTGACGATAGACACAGGATTGTCTGGACATATGAGACTGACATTGATTCTGTGTCCATAAAGTGACGTCAGGCACAGGAGTGTCTGGACATGTGAGACTGACATTGATTCTGTGTCCATGAAGTGACGATAGACACAGGAGTGTCTGGACATATGAGACTGACATTGATTCTATGTCCATGAAGTGACGATAGACACAGGATTGTCTGGACATATGAGACTGACATTGATTCTGTGTCCATGAAGTGACGATAGACACAGGATTGTCTGGCCATGTGAGACTGACATTGATTCTGTGTCCATGAAGTGACGATAGACACAGGATTGTCTGGCCATGTGAGACTGACATCGATTCTGTGTCCATGAAGTGACGATAGACACAGGATTGTCTGGCCATATGAGACTGACATTGATTCTGTGTCCATGAAGTGACGATAGACACAGGAGTGTCTGGACATATGAGACTGACATTGATTCTATGTCCATGAAGTGACGATAGACACAGGATTGTCTGGACATATGAGACTGACATTGATTCTGTGTCCATGAAGTGACGATAGACACAGGATTGTCTGGCCATATGAGACTGACATTGATTCTGTGTCCATGAAGTGACGATAGACACAGGATTGTCTGGACATATGAGACTGACATTGATTCTATGTCCATGAAGTGACGATAGACACAGGATTGTATGGCCATGTGAGACTGACATCGATTCTGTGTCCATGAAGTGACGATAGGCACAGGAGTGTCTGGCCATATGAGACTGACATTGATTCTGTGTCCATGAAGTGACGATAGACACAGGATTGTCTGGACACGTGAGACTGACAACGATTCTATTTTCGTAAAGTGACATTAGGCACAGGAAAGCCTGGACCTACTGGAGAATGATATTGACTGCCTGTCCATAAAGTCACTTTAGACAGAGGAGTGCCTAGAACTGTCAGGAAATGTTAAACTGGTAGTGGGTGGGTTATGAAGGGTGGGTTATGAAGGGTGGGTTAGTGAGTAGAGGTGTTGATCAGGCTTACTGCTTGTTCTAAATATCTGTTTTGAGCCCGATTGTCCTGCCGTGGGTGTTACAGATCCACAATTCCTTTAAAGTAGCGCCAGAGTTGTAAAGAGAGTTTAGGACATATTGACCATTCTAACAGGCTTTTACGAAGAGGGGCTGGGATATTAATGCTAAAGTTGTAAAAGACACCGAGAATCCAAAAAAAAAAACCAGAATTGAGTGCAGTTCTGGCCAGCTACTTGCAGCAAAGATATCGATAAGCGTGAAAGAGTGTAGGGAAAATTACACGGACATTGCTAGTATTTCAGGAAATAATTATAGTGATAGGTTGAACAGGTTAGAACTCGATTACCTGGAATACAGTGGAATGATGGGATCTCCTAGCAGGATTTCAACTTTTTTTATGCCATTTGCCCCGACAATTAAAGGAAAGGTCCAGGACCCTAGGTGGGGAAGCCCTTCTAGGGATATAGAAATCTATGATGGTATAAATAGGGTGAATGCAGTTAGTCATTTCCCCTCAGGTTGGGTAAAATCATGGATTTAGGGCAAAAAGTGACACATTTAAGGGTAATCTGAGGGAGAACTACTTCACTCAGAGGGTGGAGCGAATGCGGAACAAGTTCCCAGCAGATGTAAGAGATGAAGATCCGATTGTGGTATTTCAGAGATGTTTGGGGAGGTACATGGATGAGGGAGGTATAGAGGGCTGTGGTCTGGGTGCAGGGGGATGGAACCACACCGAACATGGCACGGACTGGATGGGCTAACAGTCCTGTGTCTGTGCTGTAAGGGCTCTGTGAATCTCAATTGAAACTTCTACACATAATCGACATTTATTGTAGACAGGTCATAGAAAACATAGAAAATAGGTGCAGGAGTAGGCCATTCGGCCCTTCGAGCCTGCACCGCCATTCAGTATGATCATGGCTGATCATCCAACTCAGAACCCTGTACCTGCTTTCTCTCCATACTCCCTGATCCCTTTAGCCACTAGGGCCATATCTAACTTATATTATATTTAACTTATAGGTCGTATCCAACACTGCGATTTATTTTGGACCAGCAGCTACACTGCTGAGAGCTCTGTAGAGCTGGAACCACATTGAGATTTACTGAATGTACCTCCAAGGGGTAAAAACAACCACTGGAATTTTAGTATCACCATTACAAAATGGCTGAATGTTCAGTTCAATTTTGTCACAACAAAGCCGAGAACGTGTCACACCGAGTTTATTATTTCCCCGCTCGGTTATCGTTGCGAGCCACTTCCTCCGTCACCAGGGCAACAGCTCACCAGAGCTGCAGAGAGTGTTGAACACGTTTATCGCTCTCTGTTTGCTGACTCTCAGCTGAGAGACAGTGGCCTCAGATACGAGGATGCTTTGAGCATTTGCTGATGATACTAAGTGGGTGGCAGTGTAACATGTGATGAGGATGTTAGGAGAATTCAGGGTGACTTGGATAGGCTGGGTGAGTGGTCATATACTTGGGCAGATGACGTTTAATGTGAATAGGTGTGAGGTTATCCACTTTGGGAGTAAGAACAGGAAGGCAGATTATTATCTGAATGGTATAGAGTTGGGTAAGGGAGAAATACAAAGAGATCTAGGAGTCCTTGTTCATTAGTCACTGAAGCAGAATGAGAAAGTGCGGCAGGCAGTGAAGAAGGCTAATGGAAAGTTGGCCTTTATTACAAAGGGAATTGCGTACAAGAGCAAGGAAATCCTCTTGCATTTGTACAGGGCCTTGGTGAGACCACACCTGGAGTATTGTGTACAGTTTTGGTCTCCAGGGTTAAGGAAGGACATCCTGGCTGTAGAGGAAGTGCAGCATAGATTCACGAGGTTAATTCCTGGGATGTCAAGACTGTCTTACGCAGAGAGGTTAGAGAGACTGGGCTTGTACGCGCTGGAATTAAGGAGATTGAGAGGGGATCTGATTGCAACATATAAGATTATTAAGCGATTGGACGAGATAGAGGCAGGAAATATGTTCCAGATGCTGGGAGAGTCCAGTACCAGAGGGCATGGTTTGAGAATAAGGGCTAGGTCATTTAGGACAGAGTTAAGGAAAAATTTCTTCTCCCAGAGAGTTGTGGGGGTGTGGAATGCACTGCCTCGGAAGGCAGTGGAGGCCAATTCTCTGGATGCTTTCAAGAAGGAGCTAGATAGGTATCTTATGGATAGGGGAATCAAGAGATATGGGGACAAGGCAGGAACCGGGTATTGATAGTAGATGATCAGCCATCTATTTACTGTACGGGATGGAATGAAGAAGATTGTAGGGATTGCATCTATGTAATTCTGTTCTGGGTGTCAAACATCTTGCAGTCAGTCAATCGTTTCTGCATCAAAAGAACAAAATGATATCTTCTGCACTGACTTTCCAGTGCTATATTTTCAATTTTATATTTAAAACATTCTCTTCCTGTTACCCGACGGGGAAAATGGCTGCTAATTGACCTGGGATACACCGCACTCAATAAAATAATGAACAACTGTGTTCAATGAAACTGTGGGAACAAGCGAAAATGTATCAGCAACCTCTTTGTGATCCACGGCCCATGTTTTACAGCTAATCCCCGTCTAGAAAAAGGGTCATCAGGCTTCAGTTCTGTCACGGTTTGGTGTGGGAGTGTAAGTTTTTGAACTGGGATTAGCTGAGACACTGCCGCATATTACCAGCAGCAAAGAGCCCTGGGAGAGTTGGTGCTTGAGATACAATCTTGGGATGTGGTCTCCAGGAATATGGGACTATCAGTGTTTGGGCTTCGGTCTACGTTGGTGCATTTACAGATGCGGCTGGATGTTCCTCCTTCCGCAATGACGCAGACGTCTCCGGTGGCTGGATATTGGTAGCGTGAATCTCTCAGTGTGAGATGCGGGAACACCCAGTGTGAGATGTGGAAAAGATATGCGGGCTGTGACCTTCTGAGGTTGGATCCTGGGATACCACACATGTCTTGACCCAGATAAAATGAACCCGGGGATCAAGCTGTCCGGGTTTATGAGATGTTGAGCGAGTATTTCTGTTCTGTGCTCAGTTGTTTGGTTTTGAAGTCTCTTTGGAAGCAAAGCAGAGAATGAGTTCCCATTCCATCCCTCACAGGGAGAGGCTGTGATTAAATACGCTGTTTTGTGTTTGCACCAGTAGAAATAGACCGGGGTTTCAGAAATCAATTCACATTTGGAAATTCCCCCTCACTGTCACCTGTCTATCTGCCAGTGCGAGTCAAAGAGGAACTCAGGATGCTGAAGATAGAACAGAACATTGAACAGTACATCACAGGAACAGGCCCCTCGGCCACAATGGTGTACCAAGCCAGCTGAAAAGTAAATCACCCCCCCCCCCACAAATCTAGGGTTGGTGGGGGGGGGGGTTGAAGTTACGGCGGGGGTGATTATTTACCAACTGAATAACAACAAGCCTGCATGCAGTGGGAATGGAGAGGGTGTCTTGATTAGACGGAGAGTGTGGGATCTGAGAGTGCTGCCTCAGAATAAAGAAGCGTCACTTTAAAATTGAGATGAGAGACATTACTTCAGCCAAAGGTTGTTTGATCTGTGGAATTTGTCACCACAAACAGTGGTGGAGGCTATCGTTGGGTATATTCATGTTCTGGATTGCTAAATAGGTTGAGAATTATAGCAGGAAGCAAGAATACGGTGTTGGAAAATAATCCTCCATGATTGATTATGGAACAGACTAGAATGACTTTATCACATAATTCTCCTGTTATATATTATGACTTGTATCTTTACTATGACTGAATGATGACTTCCTTGTATTCCATCACAAACAAGAGAAAATCTTCAGATGTTGGAAATCCAAGCAATACACACAAAATGCTGGAGGAACTAAGCAGCTGGAAGAGAGGAGCGTTGACATCCAGATGTTGCCTGGCCTGATGAGTTCCTCCAGCATTTTGTCTGTGTTCCTTTGTATCCCATATCAGGCTTTGTAAAGTTTGAGGGACAGTTACAGATTTCTTCACTCGGATCATGACATATGCGTTCAAAATTTAAATTTCAGGTTAACGCTTTGTTCTCGTTTGTTTTAGTAACATACTTCATTACTTCTTTCGTTGAAGTTAGACCTGCGGTGAGAGGTTTATTGGAAGAAACGCCCACAACTGGAAGCAATCCACAACTGAAAAAGAGGGAACAGCAACAATTGAACCAGCCCGAGGACGGAGATCATCAATTCGACAGAACCCTTCTGACTCGAAGTTTCCATTGATTCAGTCAGCAGAAAGTTTGGTGAGTCTCATTTACCCAAACACTGGTCCTTTAGACATTACATTTCTGTACCAAGGAAGATAGGAAATAGCTGGAGTGAGACTGAATAAATGTAGAAGTGCCTGTTGCAATCATTCCAGATCTACTGATGTGCTGTCGATATAAGTTCTGCATAATAATTATATTATGCAAGTGAAAAGAAACCATACATTGATTAACTATATACATCGAGATTTGTGTGTTAATGTTGTATCCCAGCAGGTTGCAGATCGACCATGACACAATCGGTGAGCTGGTCAGCGCGGTACGGGACCGAGGGACGCGCTCCCCGATCCCTGTTACTGACTCTACAGTCTCCCCATCTACCGCGCGCACCAGCTCACCGCCCCGCCCACTGCCCACGCGCGCCCTCTCGCCTTCTCGGGCTGACGTTGAGAAGATTTAAGCATGCTGCGCGTGCCCGGTATCTCTCGTGAACTGACGTGAGATTTACTTGTCTCTCATTGGTGACACCAAATACCAATTTAGCATACCAACCAAAGGGGATATGGGCTTCGTCATTAAGGAGTTCCCTTAACAAAGATTTGGCGGAGCTGTAAAGGCGACGGATTGAAGTGGGAGTTCAGGGGGTTTATCTCCTCTGAATGAGCTAGGATGGAGAAGGCTTCAGCATATTTTCAGTGGACACCGATAAAGTGTTGCCTGCAAGTGCGGAGTCGGGGTGATTTTGACAGCAAGTCACGATCTTACTATCTGACACGGTGGGCTGGAGGGACCCGGTGGCTGCCTTTTGTTTGCGGTGTCTGGGTTTAAACAATGGAGTAAACAGACCCACCTCGGGCCAGCAGGCTGTCCCAGTGGGTGTTGTGTGGTCAGATGCTTGGAGTATGGTTGCTCCCTGTCTGCATTAGGGACAAAATGCAACATTTACAAGTCTGTTATTGACTGAAAACATCTATATTCATTCTTTTTTTTTTGTTTATGATACAATCATTGTCCAATTTATGTTCAAGTTTAATAGTCATTCAAAACATACATGAAAACACATGAACACAGCCAAATACAACCGCGTTAATGCACACAAAGCCTCCTTGCTGGAAACTGCCTCTCTAAGATACCCCAAGGGCATAGGCATTTCCTGAATAATATTATCTATCCATCGTAGCCTCTGTCATCCTCTCCTTCTTTTGCCTTCTGTTTTACCGAACATGAGAGTCTTCTCCAAGGAATCCTGTCCCCTCATGATGTGGTCAAAATAATTGAGCTTTTCAAGCTTCCCAGTGAGCAGTCTGGCGTATTTCTCCAAGTATTGACTTGTTGGATCTTCTTGCTGTCCAACGAACACTTTCCCCCAATATCCAAGTTCAGAGGCGTTGATTATTTTGTATTCAGCCTTACTAATAGTCCAGCTCTCACAGCCTTACATCACTACTGGAAATACTATATACTTGACTCTACGGTCCTTCGCAGACAATGTTATGTCTCTGCACTTCAGTATTTTATCTAAATTTGCCATTGCTACCCTCCCCAGAAGTAAGCGCCGTTTAATACGCTGCATTTAGCATCATTTTCAATCTTTCTTTACTGATTAAAAAATTTATATGAATAGATACAAATCAGGGGTGGTTATTTCAAATACATAATAGAATAAATGTACAAACAAAGAAAATGATATACACTGTCAAAATCATGTGTAATATAATATTAGGCTATTATATATAAACAGAGAACAACAACTCCTCTTGACAATTCATACAAAAAAAGACTGGTAATGTTCTATTTATAGGAGAGAAAAAAAACACTAAACTAACCTAAAACAAAAAAAAGGGGGGGGGGACTGGGCATTCCATCTGAGGACAAGATTACAAAAAAAGAAGAAAGCGTTCGTCTAGTCAAATCTGAAACTTCACGGAGGGAGAAAGAAAAGAAAGAAAAAAAACAAAAAAAAGAAAAAAAGAAAAGAAAAGAAGTTAGTTCGTATGAAAATGTTGAATAAAAGGTGGCCAGGTTTGTTCAAATTTGAAAGATGTATCGAACGTCCAACTTCTAATTTTCTCCAAGTTTAAACAAAACATAATGGAGGAGAGCCAAAAAAAAGCAGTAGGTGGATTAGGATCCTTCCAATGCAACAAAATAGCTCTCCTACCCAATAAATTTGAAAAGGCTATCACATTTACCAACTATAGAAATCTTTGAACCAGGGAAGAAAAAATTCGTCTCTGCTTCCACTTCCTTTCCACTTATTACCACAGAGTTAATAGGACTGGCTGGTTTTCTTAATATTGAGCAAGAAGCCAGCTTTCAACTTTTTCTTTCACTTTCATTAGAAGCTTCTTCAGATCCTCCTCACTTTCAGCCATTAGAATAGTACCACATGCATATCTGAATTTATTAATATTCTGTCTGGTAATTTTCACTGCAACATTTTGAGTCCTCTGGACTCAATTCCTCATATGTTCAGCATATAGATTAAATAAGCAGGGTGACAATATGCAGCCTGGTCATACTCCTTTCCAAATCTTGAACCAGTTTTTGTTCTGTGTCGTGCTAACTGTTGCTTCTTGATCTTTGTACAAATTTCTCATAAGGCAGAACAGATGTCCAGGTATTCCCATTTCTTTAAGGATTTGCCATGGTTTATTATGGACCACAATGCTGAAGGCTTTAGAGTAGTCAATAAAACACAGATAAATACTTTTCTGAAATTCTCGCGATTTCTCCATTATCCAGCGTAGGTTAGCAATTTGGTCTCTGGTGTCTCTGCCTCTTCTAAAAGCAGCTTCTATCTGGCAGTTCGTGTTCCATATATTGCTCGGGTCTTGCTTGCACAATCTTTAGCTTTACCTTTCTAGCACGTGAAAACTTTCGGTAATTTGAACAGTACTTTACATTTCCGTTCTTGGGTATTGGGATAAAAACGGATCTTAATCCAGCCAAAAAGTCATTGTTGTTTATATTTTCCCAGATCTGCTGGAAAATTGCATGCAACACTTTTACAGCATCACCTTTTAGAATTTTCAACAATTTTACTGAAATCCTGTCACATCCTGCAGCCTTATTATTGGCAATGTTTTCTATCACCCATTCGACTTCACTTTCCAGAATGTCTGGCTCTAGATCGATGAGGGAGTCATTGCAGGTGTCTTCGCTGTTGGATCTTTCTGCAATTCTTCTGTGTGTTCCTGCCAACTCCCTTTGATGTCCTTTGCTTCTGTAAAGTCCTTCCCTTCTTTGTCTTCTCCTATGCTCATTTACATGAAATGTTCCTTTGATTTCTCTAATCTTCTGCAACAGATCTCTTCTTTTTTTCCAATTCTGTTGGCTTCTTCAGCTTCAGTGCATCGCTCCTTTAAGTAAGTTTCCTTATATTTCCTTGCTATCTTTTTGAAATTTGTGTTCAGTTGGAGGTCTTTGTTCCAATCTCCATTTACTCCCTGGAATGTCGGAGAGTGAGCAGTGACCTTACAAAAGTGTTTTAAATTTGAAGGACAGAGTAACTGAATCATACTTTTTTATTTGTGTAATTCAGGTCATTGCCAGCAGGTGGGGCTTGCTTCCACCCGGACGTCAGACAAGCAGACGATAATCAACCAACTTCAGTCAGAGTCAGAATGGACACAGGTATGTTCATTGGGCTCTTTCTCATTAAAACTCTGTCATCATGGTACACGTGTAATCAAATCGTCAATAATTCAGAGGGATAAACTTGGGCGATAAAGGGGCAGAGAGAAAGTACCATCAAACGGGGTCATTGTTCCAACTGGTAAAGCGTCCACGAGCATTGGAACAATTCACCAGCTCCAGCGCAGGGACCTAACGAGGGAAATGATCGAATCGCACCCCTCACCACACAAATCTTCACCTGAGTGAAAGGAGAAGGAGCCCCTGAATAAGGTGGGAGTGGGTAACAGTCAGACAGGAATACAACAGCGGGCAAGGTAACAGTCGAGGGAACAGACAGAATTTCCGTCAGCATTTGGTACGCCCTGATGTGGGAAATGCCTCCGACAGCCGTTGAGAGAAACAGACGTTGTTTTCTGTTTGGAAGGGCAATGGTGAACTCTGCCCAGATTAACGGGTTGTTGCACAATGGAGGTGAGGGGAGTTCCCGGTGTCTGTTTCCCGTGGCCGAGTTAAAGAACGTTATATTGAGGGAGGACGGGCTGGGTGCAGGAGACAGTGAACAAGAGAAATTGTACACAGGGAATCTGGTGGGTGGGGGGGGGGGCTACTGAAGCAATGAAATGTCCTTGGCGAATAGGATTAAAGTAAAACAAAATAATAAGTGGAGAGGGCACCGTACAAAATGCTGGAGGAACTCAGCAGGTCAGGAAGCACCTATAGAGAAAAAATAACCTTCAACGTTTCGGGCTGAGAATCTGTAAATTGATTTCAAAGTCGTCTTGGGTACATAAAATGGAGTCAGCACTAGAGGAGCGTTGTTCAGGCTGAAGGTCTGTGACCAGTCGTGTTCGCAAGGATCACTGTTTCGCCATGCGTCGTGTGTGTGAATCAAATAGGTTAATCATATGATAAACTGGGTGGACTTATTCGTTGATTTACAGAGTTGGAGGAGTTGAATAAATTTGGGACTGTTGTCAATGTGTTCAGAATCCAGTTAGAAATAGGAACAGAGAGTCACCAAGTACAGATAATTCAGGCAAATGTGAGAAGTTACATTTTGAGAGGTCAAATTCGCGAGCAATGTGCACAGTGAATGTTGGGACTGATAATAAGATTGATGTACTGTCGGGTTTTGTGATGGATGTGCATAGCTCCCTGAAGGTGGCAACACAATTGGTGGTGTGCTAACGATGAGTTGAGGTATTTGTTAAAGTTAGACTGTAACTGGATACGCGTTGGTTAAGAGACAATTTCAGTATTGTGCACAAATCGAGAATGATGTGGAGGGTCTGTAGAGGGTGCAGACGAGTTTCACCACAAAAACCTGAGGTAACAGGTTTAAGTTTAGATGGAAAAGTTTAAAGGGGATTTAGGATGCATGTTTTCCACAGAGAGTGATCGGTGTCTGGAATTAGCTGCCGAGGGAGCGACTGGAAACAGATACTCAGCAACGTCTGAGAGGCGTTTGAACTCATGAGTAGGCTGGGAACGGAGGGATATTGACCATGTTCCTGAAGATGGGATTGGTTTAAATTGGCGTTGTGCCCGCATATGCATGGTACATGTACTATTTTATGTTCTATGACCAACTACAGATTTGAACTCCGCCATCTCCGTCTTCCTGTCAAATTGTGAGGATCACCAACTGTTCCAGTTGACGAGATTCTACAAGGAGCGACTGGAGCAGGCGATTGAGGAGGGTGTGGAGAGAGTCAGCTTCATGTTAATGGGCGAGGATCACTTCACCGGGCTAGAGTATCAAGTAAGTGGTTGGAACATAGGCTGAGTGTAGATTCTACTGAATCAATCACAGACCGACAGAACCGGTGTAACGGCACCTCTGGGCAGTGAAAATCCTGTAATGCTTGTGGTGAACATCAAGAAAAGAGTTTTCATCTGCGAAAACCCTGAACTTTTATTAACCAATACAAGCCTCTCTCCAGTTTTCTGATCACATTCATTTATAGACAGATTAGGATACAGGCAATGATTGACTGGTGAATTTAGTGATGTGACACTTGACGGACATTGCAAGTGGACAGAGAACCACTTTACACCACTCTCTCTGACATCACACCATGTTCCCAATGTTCGACCTTAGTGGCCATTCATCAATGTGTTCTCCTGATGACCCACGGGTTTCCCACAAATCAAATATATAGTGACTTGACTTATTTCTCAGCTCATTCTCAGTCTACCTTCAACCCCATTTTCAACTCAGGCAACAGTGACTATCGTCTGTCATTTGAACTGCTGACTCTTATTTTGATCAATATCCCAACATGCCTCATGTTTCTGTTACCTTCTGTTCCTTGTGACTTCCAATTTGAGTTTGCAATTACCACAGCATATACTGTTAACATGGGAAATGCAACATTAGTGCGACTGAAAATATTCTAAACATCTACAGCTAACATAGAATTACAAAGAAACAGCTTTCCAATAGTCCTCGTGCTACTGGAGTGCATTAGCCTATTACCACCCAGAATGAATATTAGTGAAGAGCCAGACACCATACAGAACACGACATTCCACGTGAGGCAACTGACAATTTCAGTCCAAACTTCTTACTCAACATTACCACCAGTCGGCTTTGGTCTGTCACACACGCACAATAGTCCTGAGTTTGTTGGCTGCTCCTCACTGCCAGTTTCCAGCTGTTGGCTGGCACTGGACCCCTCATGGAGCCTGGCAGTGAAGGGTGAAGCTGCTGCGGTTCACCAGGGATTACCCTGGCGAAAGTCAACAGTGACCCGGCCATAGTTTCACCTAGTCATCGTCATCAAACTCTACAGTACAGCAACAGGCTCTTCTGCCCATCTCGTCCACACCGACCCATTATCTGCTTAGTCCCATTGATCTGAACCCGGACTGGAGACATCCATAACTCCCCCATTGAATGAACATCCAAACTGATCATAAATTATCAACTCGAATGTACATCGACTAATTAAGATGGCAGCACGTTCCGCGCTCTTCAGCAACCTCTGAGTGAACAAGTTCCCCCTCATATTGCCTTTCACCTGTCATCATTACCCTATGGTCCCTAATTCCAGTCCCACCCAACCTCAGTAATAAATGCATTTTCGCACTAACTCTCTCTATACCTTTTATTAACGTGTATATCTCTTTCACATCTCTCATGGTCCTCCTGGCAACAATCTGTATTTTATTCTGCATTCGTTCAATCTTATTGATATCCTTCCGGGAGGTAGATGTACACATTACTTCAAATTAGCTTCTGCAACGTCAACTTTGACATAATATCCCAACTTCTGTATTCAATATTTTGATTTATGAAGCCCCATGTCCAAAAAGCTTGACAACGCCATCTACCTTCGATAACACTTACAAGAAATTTTGGATCTGTATCACTTTGCAGGATCTCATCGCACTTCCTACTCTTGTCATTGGTACCAACGTGGACCAAGACCTGCTCATCCTGCCCTTAAGAAAGTTTCATAGTCGATACGAGATATCACTGACCTTGGCAAGACACCATTCAAAAATCCTGTTCTCGTAAATAGAATCTCCAGTCTGTTCTCCTGACCAATGAATTCCCCCTGTCAGTGCAGCTCAGCACTTCTCATCCCTTCCGAGTCACAAAGCCAAACTCAGAGCCAGAGGAATAATCACCGTGGCTTTCCTCTGCGAGGCCATACCCCGAAACAGAAAGCCGTATACCTGTTACAGGGAGTTTCCTGTAGTGGCTGCCTGTTCCCTTCCCCCTCCTGACAGTCACCCAGTTTCCTGTGTTCTGCGCCTTGGGTATAGCTCCCTCCCTGTAAAGTCTGTCAGTCAACCTCTCAGTCTCCCGAGTGATCCCGGGTTTATCCAGCTCCAGCTCCAATTCCTCAGCAGAGTCTGTAAGAAGCTGCAGCTGGATGAAATTCCCGAAGGTGCAGTTGTCAGGGACACTGGAGGTCTCCCTGACTTGCCGCACCCTGTAGGAAGAGCATCCCACTATGCTGCCTGGCATTCCCACTGTTCTAACAGTGAAACAGAGAAGGGAAATATTACCCAAGATCTACCTAAATCCTCCGCCTCTCCTCACTGAACCCTCTCTGACACAAAGCCTCAATAACCTACCTATCTCTGGCTCACTCACACTATGTCTGCTCCTTTTAAACCTTGCCAAGTGGGTAAGTACCCCGCAATCTGTGGCGTTCAGAAAGTCATCACTGGCCACGCTAACTTCTTTTAAAATATCTTTCCTGCAACGAACACTTCAATGGCTCTCAGTGATCTTTGTCCTGCAGAATGTGCTGGGTCAGTCCATGTTCAGGGTAGATTTGTGCCCATCCCTCCGCTCCTCAATATTTTCCCCATTGTTCATTACAGAGCGTGACTGAGCTCGCGGAGAAGGGAAACCGAGCAGGCGCTTCCAAACTCCTCCTGGATCTGGTAATGGAGAAGGGCTCCGGGGCCCGGAGGGTGATGTGGGAATCCTTTGTGAAACTACATCACCACTTACCGAAGCTGAGCAGAATACTGAATGAAATACGGGAACGTGGTAGGGTGAACAATACACTGTGTGTTACAGATGTAAATGCTGATGAATTTACAGTATTACACAGAACAGACTTTATGCAGGTTAATCTGTTTGAACAGGTGACGGCCAGTTCGCCTACATGGACACTGAGCGGGGTTTATCTGAAGTGCCCAGACATCTGAAAGGTAAGTGATGGACTGGAAAGCTCAAAGCCTTTATTTCACTTTGAGTCTGAATACCTGTCTTTAGAGGCCTGTTTCGAGACTGTCAGAGTCTGGGAGACAGGTTTTTGTTGTTATTTTACAATGAGAGTGTGAATACGTCTCTTTAGAGGCCTGTTTCGAGACTGTCAGAGTCTGGGAGACAGGTTTTTGTTGTTATTTCACTCTGAGAGTCTGAATACGTCTCTTTAGAGGCCTGTTTAGAGATGGTCAGAGTCTGGGAGACAGGTTTTGTTGCTGTGGCTGAAGGACAGGAAGCAATTTGCATTTGTCACAACACCCGGCACCTTCCCAGTCTCGGGATCGACACACAGAGGCCTCTATGAGTTTGATAAACAGACATTCCCATCGGCCTCTGTCCTGTTGCAATCGCTGTACCTACCTCTCCACCTATCTTTGTATCATCCGCAAACTTTGCCACGAATACATTTATTCCATCATCTGAATAATCGACAAACAATCTGAAAAGCAGCGGTCCCAATACTGATCCCTGAGGAACACCACCAGTCACTGGCAGTCAATCAGAAAAAGGCCCCTTTTATTCCCACTCGCTGTCTGCTGCCTGTCAGCAATTCCGCTCCACGTGCCAGTATCTTTCCAGTGACACCATAGATTTTTATCTGGTTAAGCAGGTTCGTGTGCGGCACCTTATCAAATGCTTTCTGAAAATCCAAGTAAATGGCATCCACTGACTCTCCTTTGTCCAGCCTGCTTCTTACTTCCACCGTAAAATCTAACAGAAACATTGCTAACTTATTTTGTCATTAGTCTCAAAGTACCTCGAAACCTCAACCTTAATTAGAGACTCCAACTCTTTCCAGTCTCCGTGTTTTAGCTAACTGGCCAATAATTTTCCTTCTTTTGCCTTTCCCCCTTTTAAAGACTAGAGTGACAATAGCAATTTTCCAGTCCTCCGGGACCATGCCCGAATCAAGTGATTCTTCAAAGATCATGACCAATCCAACCGTCATCTTCTCAGCAACCTCCCTCGGATCTCTGGGATGTAGTCCATCTGGCCCAGGTGACTTTGCACCTTAAGGGCTTTCAGTATACCAAGAACTTTTTTCTTTTGAAATAGCAATGGCACTCACTCCTACTGCCTGTCACTCGCAGACCACTGCATGCTGCTAGCGTCTTTCACAGTGAAGATATATGCAAAGTACACATTAAGCTATTCTGACATTTGTTTGTCCACTATTACTATCACACCAACATCATTTTCCAGTGTTCCAGTATCAACTCTCACCTCCCTTTTACTCTTCATATAACTGAAAAAAGTGTTTATTATCCTGTTTTATATTATTGGCTTTTCTGCCCTCACATTTCATCTTTTCCCTTCTTATCGCTTTTTTAGTTGCCTTTTGTTGGATTTTAAAAGTTTTCCATTCATCCAACTTTCCCTCACTTTTGTTATCTTGCATGGCCTTTCCTCGGCTTTTATGCAATCCTTAACTTCCTTTGTCAACCATGTTTGCCGACACGTGACACTTGAGAACTTCTTCCTCCATGGGCCATACCTATCCTGCAACTTGTGACCTATTCCAGGAAGCTTCAGCCATCTCTGCTGTGCCGTCATCTCCACTGGTATCCTTCTCCAATCTACCTGGGAAGCTTCTCTCTCGTGCCTCCGTAATTCGCTTTATTCCATAGCGATACTGATACCATAAGTTATGCTTCTCCAATCTACCTGGGAAAGTTTCTCTCTCGTGCCTCTGTAATTCGCTTTATTCCATAGTGATACTGATACCATAAGTTATGCTTCTCCCTCTCAAACTGCAGTATGAATTCACTCATATTATGATCACTACCAGTTGAGGGTTCTTTTGCATTAAGCTCCCTTATAAGATCCGGGCTATTACATAACACCCAATCAAAGACAGAATTTTCCTGAGTAGTTTCAAAAAAACTAGTTTGTTTGATTTTCGAATTCCCCGTGCATATTGAATTATGTCATCACCTTGATGACACGCCTTTCCCAGCTCCCTTTGCAATCTCAACCCCACACCTTCGCTGCTATTTGCAGGCCAATATAAGATTCCCATAAAGCTTTTTTTAACCCCTGTAGTTTCTTATCTCCACCCACAAAGATTCAACATTCTCTAACCCTATGTAACTTCTTTATCAAGATGTGATTCCATCTTGAACCAACACAGCCACACCACCTCCGCCTATGCCTTCCTGCCTGTCCTTTCGATAAGACGTAAATCTTTTAACGTTAAGCTCCCAGCTATGGTCCTCTTTCAGCCATGACTCAGGGATGCCGACAACATCATACCGACCAATCTCTAATTGCGCCAAAAGTTCGTCCATCTTATTCTGAATGTTGCGTGCATTTAAATGCAATGCGTTTAGTCCTGCATCTCCGCCCTTTTGAATGTTGTCGATGTGGTACAATTTAACAGTTTGGTCCGTCTGTATTTGAACCCAGTCATTGGCTTGTCCTTCCTTACATTCATGTTAAACCCATCATCTACTTGTAAACCTGCTGGTTCATCCACAGCTTTATCGTCCTAGTTCCAGTCCCCCGGCCATTTTAGGTTAAAACACACCCAAAAGCTCCAGTAAATCTGCCCGTAAGAATATTGGTCCTCATCGGATTCACGTGCAACCCGTGCCTTTTGTACAGGTCCTACCTACCCCGGAAGTGGTCCCAATTATCCAGAAATCTGAATTCCTGCCCCCTGCTCCAAATGCTCTGCCACACATTTCTCTGCCACCTCATTCTATTCCTATTGCCACTGTCGGGTGGCACAGGCAGCAATCCTGAGATCACTACTTTTGCGGTCTTGTTCCTCAGCTTTTTCCCTAACCCCCTGTGTTCCGTTTTCCAGACCTCCTCCCTTTGCTTTTCCTATGTCGTTGTTACCAATGTTTGTCACGACTTCTGGCTGCTCAACCTCCCTTCTCAGGATATTGTGGACGCGTCCAGAAACATTTCGGACAATGGCACCTGAGAGGCAAAGTACCATCGGTGTCCACAGAATCACCGACCTGCCCTCCTGACTTCAGAGTTCCCTATGACCGCTGCCATCCTCTTCAGCTTGCTGCTCTTCCGCACATCATCGGGGAATTGACTGAGTTCACGTACCGGCTCCTCGGAGAATAAGAGACTGTAGACCAGTGCGGGGTATGTTACATCGTGACTGGCTCAGCCTGGAAAAGGAAACTGAAATTATGTTCCTTTTCTGTGGCTCAGTACTGACAGCTTCATCCTGAAGGAGTGTCAAGAACATGGGGTCCATTGTGAGAGAAGTAAAAGTCAGTAGAGCAAGTAAATGCCCCCTCAGCCCCACTGTTACCCTCTGCAGGGTTGCACAGTTCAGCAGAAGCTGAGCAGTGAAAGCAGTGAAACCACCCGCTCCACACAACACTCTCCTCTCCAGAATCACATGTGCACTTGGTGCTCGGTGTAACACCGGGGAATCTGCAAACTACCAACAGAGGGGAGAGTGGAGCCTTTAACAGTGGATCTGAATCAGATCAGAAATGTTTCTGGGCCATCGTTCATTTTCAGACACTCTAATCTCTGATCACCCGATTTCACCCAAACAGTGTCTTTAACGAGTATTTTTTTTATTAAATAAAATATGTCGTGAGCTCCATGTTCATCAGATCAGGCATTGACAACCTATTTCTGTCCGTCATAAGGTGTTCGAAGGAAACACATGGAGACTCTGTGGGCAGAAACTGAAAAACTGAGAGTGAACACGATCCTGATGCGGGAGAAGGTGAAGGTTTTCCAGCTGGTTGATCGATACGCTGAGCTCACGGTCATTTCTACTGTTCGAGATCGGAGACTGGTGGAACATGAGCTGCTGGCAAGAGGCAGAGACCACGAGGAGTGGAGAGAAAAAGGTCTCCGTGGTAAGCTGGAAAAAATCCGGACTGATCAGTTATTCAAGAAGAGCTTTGTTCAAAAATTCGAAAGATTTTTCTTTGGAAACAAATCCGGGATGTCCGCAGCAGTGGCCGGAGTCCCGGGGATCGGGAAAACAACAATGGTACAAAAGATTGTTTATGACTGGGCCACGGGGAAAATATACCAACAGTTCCAGTTTGTCTTCAGTTTCAAATTCCGGGATTTAAACACCATTAACTGCAGAATAAACCTGAAAGAACTGATTCTGTATCATTACCCTTACTTTGGGAATATTCTGGGAGAGGTCTGGAAACAGACAGAGGGACTGCTGTTCGTATTCGACGGATTGGATGAATTCAAGGACAAAATCAACTTTGTTGATGGTTGGAGAGACACAGAACCACAGTACACAGATCCTGAATTCAAGTGTAAGGTGTCTGACATAGTGTACAGTTTAATCCAGCACAAGCTGCTCCCAGGGTGTTCAGTGCTGGTGACCACCCGTCCCACTGCGTTACATTTATTGGAAAAGGCAGACATCAGTGTCTGGGCTGAAATCCTGGGATTTGTTGGTGAAGAACGGAAGGAATATTTCATCAGGTATTTTGAAGATCAGACAGTGGCGGAAGCTGTTTTCAAACACATGGAGGAGAACGAGATCCTGTACACCATGAGCTACAACCCCTCCTACTGCTGGATCCTCGCTCTGGTACTGGGCCCCTTCTTCACACAAAGAGTCAGGGACCCACAGCGAGTTCCCAAGACCATCACCCAACTGTACTCCTACTATATTTACAACATCCTGAAAAACCACGGCCGTGATATTGAGAACCCCCGTGATGTGTTACTCAGGGTTGGTCAGATGGCCTTCAGAGGAGTGTCTGAGAGGAAGATTGTGTTTACAGATGGAGATTTGATCAACTACAATCTGCAGCCTTCCCAGTTCCTGTCCGGGTTCCTGATGGAGCTTTTGGAGAGAGAGGATTCTGCCCGGAGCGTGGTGTACACATTCCCACACCTCACCATCCAAGAGTTTGTAGCTGCAGTCGCACAATTCCTGAATCCACATCCCGGGGATATCCTGATATTCCTCACTGAAACCCACAACAAGACGGATGGGCGATTTGAGGTGTTTCTCCGTTTTGTTGCTGGTCTCTCCTCCCCAATGACAGCTCGGGGTCTGGAGGAGTTTCTGGGTCCATTCCCTCATCAAACAACCTGCCGGGTGATTGACTGGGTGAAGGAGGAGGTTAAACGCCAGAGTGGAAACACAGAGAGTGAAGCTGGTAAAAGGAGCCTCCTGAACACATTGCACTACCTGTTTGAGTCTCAGAATCGTGGACTGGCTCAGGCCGCACTGGAATCTGTGAAAACACTTTCATTCTGTGGAATGACACTGACCCCGATTGACTGCGCGGTCCTGTCTCATGTCATCGGATATTGTGATACAATAAAACACCTCGACCTGGGGAACTGCCACATTCAGTGTGAAGGAATCCAGCGGCTGGGACCCGGGCTGCACAAGTGCCAGGAGTTGAGGTAACTTGGTTAATCTCTCACGCTGAACTGTGAAACTGTCTCATTGTGTTGTTTCAATGTAAAGGAATTTCAGTAAATTTGTAGTAAATCAGATTGTGAAGAATTGTGACAAATGCCCAGGGGATCGGTCAGTAATTCCCCAAGGACGGGAAGGTTCTGTGGTTCCTTGTGAAGGGATGTTGGAGACTTCATCAGATCAGTGAACAACGGCCATTGGTTAAATGGTAGCAAATCACGGGAATGGCCGTGTTTCTCGCTGCCTGTGACACGTCCATTGACAATGTTCCTTCTCACTGTTACTGACACCCAGACCGACACTGACTGCAGCAGTTGGGTCAGAGTTTTACACCCCATTCCCGGTGAGGGACAAGACACCGTCAGCAGACTGCCCCAGTGAAAAGGAAAGAAATACCATTGTGAGATTGTCCTCCCACTGCCCTTCCCCATGTGTGACTTTGCTCACTTCCAGATATGCAAAGAGGGAGGGCGCATTTCCTCTGGGCCTCTGTTCAGACCCAAAACACACGTACAAAAAAATTCTGCATCCTCTCGTCTTGTAAGATTATCGTTTACCCTTGGAATCCTCCTGTGGGACCTCTCATCCCAATCCCCCTTCCATTCTTTGGAATCTAGGCCCCATCCCCATTCCTCCAGTGGGCTCTCTATTACTCTTTCCTCATCCTCCTGTGGAATGTCTTTTCCACACACACCCCCCTTCCTGTGAGATCTCTCTTTCCCATCCCCCTTTCACCTATGAGATCGCTCATCCCAATCCCCCTTCCTTCTATGGATTTCTCTTCCACATCCCTTCCTGCTGTTGGAACTCTCTTCCCCATACCCTTTCCTCGTGTGGGATCTCTCTCCCCCATCGACTTCTTCCTGTCGGATCTCTCTTTGGCATGCCCCATTGTCCTGTGGAATTTCTCTTCCCCAACCCTCTTCCCCCTGTGAGATTTATCTTCCTAATCCCACATCCTCCTGTGGGAACGCTCTTCCACATCCCTCCTCCTCCTGGCCAATCTCTCAACCCCTTCCCCCTTCATCCTGTTTAATCTCTCTCGATATCCCCCTTCCTCCCATGGGATCTCTCTTCCCCATGTCTCATCCTGCTGTGGGATCTCTCTTCCACACTCCCATGCCGCCTGTTGGATCTCCCTTCCCCATCCCCTTCTTCCTGTGGGATCCCTTCCTCCTGTGGGTTCTCTCTTCCCCATCCCCTTCCTCCTGTGGGTTCTCTCTTCCCCATCCCCCTTCCTCCTGTGGGATCTCGCTTCCCCATCCTCCTTCCTCCTGTGGGTTCTCTCTTCCCCATCCCCATCCTCCTTTGGCCTGTGGGAACTCTCCTCCCCATAGAATCATAAAATCATAGAACACTACAGCACAGAAAACAAGCCATTCGGTCCTTCTAGTCTGTACCAAAACCTTATTCCGCTTGTCCCATTGACCTGCACCCAGTCCATAACCCTCCAGTCCTCTCCCATCCATGTATCTATCCAATTTATTCTTAAAGCTTAAGAGTGAGTGCATATTTTCCACATCAGATGGCAGCTCGTTCCACACTCTCACCACCCTCTGAGTGAAGAAGTTCCTCCTAATGCTCCCCCTAAACCTTTCCCCTTTCACGCTGAAGCCATGTCTTCTCATATTTATCTCTCCTAATCTATGTGGAAAGAGCCTATTCGCATTTACCCTGTCTATACCCTCATAATTTTGCAAACCTCTATCAAATCTCCCCTCATTCTTCTACGCTCCAAGGAATAAAGTACTAACCTGTTCAATCTTTCCTTGTAACTTAACTCCTGAAGACCCAGCAACATCCTAGTAAATCTTCTCTGCACTTTTTCAAACTTACTGATATCCTTCCTATAGTTCGGTGATCAGAACTGCACACAATACTCCAAATTTGGCCTCAGGAATATCTTATACAACCTCACCATAATATACCAACTCCTATACGCAGTACTTTGATTTATGAATGCCAGGATGCCAAAAGCCTTCTTTACAACCCTGTCTACCTGTGACGCCACTTTCAAGGACTTGTGTATCTGAACCCCCAGATCCCTCTGTTCCTCCGCACTCTTCAGTGCCCTACCGTTTATCGTGTATGTCGTACCTTGATTTGTCCTTCCAAAATGGAACACCTCACACTTGTCTGCATTAAATTCCATCTGTCATTTTCCGGCTCATTCTTCCAGTTGGTCCAGATCCCTCTGCAAGCTTTGAAAGCCTTCCTCGCTGTCCACAACGCCTCTATCTTAGTGTCAACCACAAACCTGCTGATCCAATTTATCACATTATCATCTACATCATCGATATAGACAACAAACAACAATGGTCCCAGCACAGATCCCTGAGACACACCACTAGTCACAGACCTGCAGTCTGAGAAGCAATCATCCACTACCACTCTTTGTCTTCTCCCACACAGCCAATTCCAATCCAGTTTACAACCTCTCCATGGATACCTAGTGTCTGGACCTTTAGAACTAACATTACGTGGGACCTTGTCAAAGGCCTTACAAAAGACCATGTAGACAACATCCACAGCCTTTCCTTCATATGCATTCTTGGTAACCTCCTCAAAAAACACTACAGGATTCATTAAACACGATCTACCGCACACAAAGCCATGCTGACTATCTTTAATCAGCTCTTGGCTGTCCAAATCCTTGTAGATCCGATCTCTCAGAACACCTTCCAATAATTTACCTACTACCGATGTCTGCCTTACTGGCCTGTAATTACCTGGTGTTCTTTTGGAGTCTTTTTCAAACAACGGAACAACATGAGCTACCCTCCAATCCTCCGGCACAGCACCCGTGGCTAAGGACATTTTAAATAATTCTGCCAGGGCCCCTGCAATTTCTACACTAGTCTCTCTCAAGGTCCGAGGAAATATTATGTCAGGCTCGGAGATTTATCTACCTTTATTCACTGTAAGGCAGCAAGCAGCTCCTCCTCTTTAATCTCTATATGTTCCATGACACTACTGTTTGTTTCCCTTAATTCCAGATCCGCTATGCCAGTTTCCTGAGTAACACTGACGCAAAAACCTGTTTAATATCTCCCCCATCTCGTGAGGCTCCACCCATAGACGACCACACTGATCTTCTAGAGGACCAATTTTGTCTTTTACTACCCTTTTACTCTTAATATACTTGTAGAAACCCTTCGGGTTTACCTTCATATCATCTGCCAAAGTAACCTCATGTCTTCTTTTTGCCTTCCTGATTTCCTTCTTTAGTATTCCCTTACATTTTCTATACTCTTCAAGTACCTTATTTGATCCTTGTTGCCTATACCTGCGAAACACCTACTTAACCAGATCGCCAATATCCCTTGAAAACCAAGGTTCCCTATGCCTGTTAACTTTGCCTTTAATCCTGGCAGGAACATGCAAACTCTGCACTCTCAAAATTTCACCCTTGAAGGCGTTCCACTTACTGAACACATCCTTGCCAGAAAACAACTTATCCCAATCCACTCTTCCCAGATCCTCTCTCATTTCCACAAAATTGGCCCTTCTCCAATTCAGAACCTTAACTGGTGGACCAGTCCTATCTTTATCCATAATTATCTTGAAACTAATGACATTATGGTCACTGGACCCAAAATGTTCACCTACACATACTTCTGTCACCTGACCTGTCTGGTTCCGTAATAGGAGATCAGGTACTTCACCCTTTCTCGTTGGTACCTCAATATATTGATTTAGAAAACTTTCCTGAACAGGAAACCCTAACCCATCTAACCCTTCTCAGAGTGGGAGTCCCCGTCAATATGTGGGAAGTTAAAATCCCCTACGATTACAACTTTCTGTTTCATACATTGGTCTGCTAACTCTCTACAGATTTGCTCCTCCAATTCTCTCTGCCTATTGGGCGGTCTATAATGCAGCCCTATTAGTGTGGTCACACCTTTCCCGTTCCTCAGCTCCACCCATATGGCCTCTGTAGACGAGCCCTCCGGGATGTCCCGTCTACGCACAGCTGTGATATTCTCCCTGACTGGTAATGCCACTTCTCCCCATTTCATCCCTCCCCTCTATCACGCTTGAAACAATGGAAACCCGGAACATGAAGCTGCCAGTCCTGCCCCTCCTGCAACCAAGTCTTACTAATAGCAATAATGACGATATCATCGTGCCAATCCACGCCAAAAACTCATCTGCCTTACCGACAATACTCCTTGCATGGAAATAGATGCACCTGAGAACATTTCTATCACGTACAAACCATTGATATCTGTCTATACAAGCAGTCCTCGCATGACCCTTATCCTCCTCCACCTCACTAACACTCTGCCCCCTCCCCCTGCAACCTTGTTTAAAACCCCCGGAGCAGAACTTGCTAACCTACCGGCTAGGATGTTAATCCCCCTCCAGTTCAGGTGCAAACTGTCCAATTCGAACGGGTCGCACCTCCCCTGGAAGAAAGCCCAATTGTCCAGAAACATGAACCCCTCCCTTATGCACCAACCCCTCAGCCACGTATTCAGCTGCATTATCTTCCTATTTCTAGCCTCACTAGCACGTGGTACGAGTAGCAATCCACCTGTGAGATCTCGCTTTCCCATCCCCCTTTCATCCTCTGGGCTCTCTGTTCCCACTCCACCTCCCTTCCAACTGTTGGATCTCTCCTCAGCATCCACCTTCCTCCTGTGGGATCCCTCATCCCCATGCCCCTTCATCCCGTGGGATCTCCCTTCCCCATTCCATCCGGCTATGGGATCTCTCATCCCCATCCCCCTTCCTGCTTTGGGATCTCTGTTCTCCATACCCCTTCCTCCTCTGGGATCTCTCTTCCCCATCCCCCTTCCTTCTGTGCGGTCTCTCTTCCCCCATCCCCCTTCCTTCTGTGGGATCTCTCATCCCCACCCCCTTCCTTCTGTGGGATCTCCCTTCCCCATTCCTTCCTGCTGTGGGATCTCTCATCCCCATCCCCCTTCCTGCTGTGGGATCTCTCATCCCCATCCCCCTTCCTGCTGTGGGATCTCTCTCCACCGACCCCCTTCCTCCTGTGGGATCTCTACCGCATTCCCCTTCCACTTGTGGGATCTCTATTCCCCATTCCCCTTCTTCCACTGGGATTACTCATCCCCATCACCCTACCTCATTGTAGGACCTCCCTTCCCCATCCCCCTTCCTTTTCTGGGATCTCGCTTCCCCACCCCCTTCCTCCTCTGGGATCTCTTCCCCACCCTCTTCCTCCTGTGGTATCTCTCTTCCCCATCCCCCTTCCTTCTGTGGGATCTCTCATCCCCACCCCTTCCTTCTGTGGGATCTCCCTTCCCCATTCATTCCTGCTGTGGGATCTCTCATCCCCATCCCCCTTCCTGCTGTGGGATCTCTCATCCCCATCCCCCTTCCTGCTGTGGGATCTCTCTCCACCGACCCCCTTCCTCCTGTGGGATCTCTACCGCATTCCCCTTCCACTTGTGGGATCTCTATTCCCCATTCCCCTTCTTCCACTGGGATTACTCATCCCCATCACCCTACCTCATTGTAGGACCTCCCTTCCCCATCCCCCTTCCTTTTCTGGGATCTCGCTTCCCCACCCCCTTCCTCCTCTGGGATCTCTTCCCCACCCTCTTCCTCCTGTGGTATCTCTCTTCCCCATCCCCCTTCTTCCTGTGGGATCTCTCTTCCCCATCCCCCTTCCTCCTGTGGGAATTCTCTTCACCATCACCCTTCCTCCTGTGGGATCTTTCTTCCACGTCCCCCTTTCTCCCGTGGGATATCTCTTACCCACCCCCCTTATTCCTGCGCGATCTCCCTTCCCCATCCCCCTTCTTCCTGTGGGAATTTTCTTCACCATCACCCTTCCTCCTGTGGGATCTCTCATCCCCATCCCTCTTCCTTCTGTGGGATCTCCCTTCCCCATTCCTTCCTGCTGTGGGATCTCTCATCCCCATCCCCCTTCCTCCTGTGGGATCTCTCATCCCCATCCCCCTTCCTGCTGTGGGATCTCTCATCCCCATCCCCCTTCCTGCTGTGGGATCTCTCTCCACCGACCCCCTTCCTCCTGTGGGATCTCTATTCCCCATTCCCCTTCCTCCACTGGGATTACTCATCCCCATCCCCCTACCTCCTTGTAGGACCTCCCTTCCCCATCCCCGTTCCTCCTGTGGGATCTCTCTTCCCCATCCCCCTTCCTCCTGTGGGATATCTCATACCCACCCCCCTTATTCCTGTGCGATCTCACTTCCCCATCCTCCTTCCTTCTCTTTGATCTCTCTCCCCCATCCAACTTCCTGCTGTGGTTTATCTCTTCCCCGTCCCCTTTCCTCCACTGGGATCTCCCTTACCCATCCCCCTTCCTCGTCTGGGATCACTTGCCCACTCGCGTCCTCCTGTGGGATCTCTACCCCATTCCCCTTGTGGGATCTCTATTCCCTATTCCCCTTCCTCCACTGGGAATACTCATCCCCATCCCCCTACCTCCTTGTAGGACCTCCCTTCCCCATCCCCTTCCTTTTCTGGGATCTCGCTTCCCCACCCCCTTCCTCCTCTGGGATCTCTTCCCGACCCCTTTCCTCCTGTGTTATCTCTCTTCCCCATCCCCGTTCCTCCTGTGGGATCTCTCTTCCCCATCCCCCTTCCTCCTGTGGGATTTCTCTTTCCCACCCCCCTTATACCTGTGCGATCTCACTTCCCCATCCTCCTTCCTTCTCTGTGATCTCTCTCCCCCATCCAACTTCCTGCTGTGGTTTATCTCTTCCCCATCCCCTTTCCTCCACTGGGATCTCCCTTCCCCATCCCCCTTCCTCCTCTGGGATCTCTCTTCCCCATCCCCCTTCCTCCTGTGGGATCTCTCTTCCCCATCCCTTTTCCTCCACTGGGATCTCTACCCCATCCCTCCTGTGGGATCTCTCTTCCCCATCTCCCTTCCTCCATTGGGATCTCTCACCCCAATCCACCTTCCTCCTGTGGGAGCTCTCTTTTGCAACCCCGTTCCTCCTCTGGGAGCTGTATCCCATTCCCCTTCCTCCACTGGTGTCTCTCATCCCCATCCCCATTCCTCCAGTGGGATCTCTCTTCCCTATCGCCCTTCCTCATAGGGGAGCTCTCTTCCCCATCCCCCATCATTCCCTGGGATCTCTTGCCCACCCCCTTCCTCCTGTGGGATGTCTACCCCATTCCCCTTCCTCTTGTGGGATCTCTATTCCCCATTCCACTTCCTCCACTGGGATTACTCATCGCCATACCCCTCCCTCCAGTGGGACCACTCTTCCCCATCACCCGTCCTCCTGTAGGACCTCTCTTCGCCAACCCCCTTCCTCCTGTGGGATCTCTCTTCCAAGTTCCCCTTTCTCATCTGGGATTTCTCTTCCCATCCCCCTTCCTCCTGTGGTTTATCTCTCCCCCAACCCACTTCCTTCTCTGGGATCTCTTTTCCCCATCCCCTGTCCCCCTTCCTCCGGTGGTATCACTCTTTGCCACTCCCCTTCCTCATCTGGGATCTCTACCCCATTCCCCTTCCTCCACTGGGATCTCTGTTCACCATCCCTCTTCCTCCTGTGGGATCTCTCTTCCCCATCCCATTTCCTCCTATAGGAACTTTCATCCCCATCCACCTTCTTCCTGTGGGATCTCTCTTCCAAGTTCCCCTTTCTCCTCTGGGATTTCTCTTCCCCATCCCCCATCCTCCTGTGGTTTCTCTGATCCCCATCCCCCTTCCTCTTCTGGGATCTCTCTTGCCAAACCCCCTTCCTCCTCTGGGATTTCTCTTCCTCATCCACCTTCCTTCTCGGGGATCTCTCTTCTAAGTTCCCCTTCCTCCTGTGGGACTTCTCTTTCCCATCTCCCTTCATCCTCTGGGATCTCTCTCCCACATCCCCTTTCCTCCAGTGGGATCTTTCTTCCCCATCCCCCTTCCTCCTGTGGGATATCATCCCCATCCCCCTTATTCCTGTGGGATCTCTATTCCCCATTCCACTTCCTCCACTGGGATTACTCATCACCATACCCCTCCCTCCGGTGGGACCACTCTTCCCCAACCCCCTTCCTCCTGCGGGATCACTCTTCCCCATCCCCCTTCCTCCTGTGGGATCTCTCTTCCAAGTTCCCCTTTCTCCTCTGGGATTTCTCTTCCCATCCCCCTTCCTCCTGTGGTTTATCTCTGCCCCAACCCACTTCCTTCTCTGGGATCTCTTATCCCAATCCCCCGTCCCCCTTCCTCCTGTGGTATCACTCTTTGCCACTCCCCTTCCTCCTCTGGGATCTCTACCCCATTCCCCTTCCTCCAATGGGATCTCTGTTCACCATCCCTCTTTCTCCTGTGGGATCTCTCTTCCAAGTTCCCCTTTCTCCTCTGGGATTTCTCTTCCCCATCCCCCTTCCTCCTGTGGTTGCTCTGATTCCCATCCCCCTTCCTCCTCTGGGATCTCTCTTGCCAAACCCCCTTCCTCCTCTGGGATATCTCTTCCCATCCCCCTTCCTCCTGTGGTTTATCTCTCCCCCATCCCCCGTCCTTCTCTGGGATCTCTCTTCCAAGTTCACCTTCCTCCTGTGGGATCTCTCTTCCCCGTCTCCCTTCGTCCTGTGGGATATCATCCCCATCCCCCTTATTGCTGTGGGATCTCTCTTCCCCATCCCGCATCCTCCTTTGGGATCTCTCTTCCCCATCCCCCTTCCTCCTCTGGGATCTCTCTTCCCCATCCCTCTTATTCCTGTGGGATCTCTCTTCCCCATCCCCCTTATTCCTGGGGAATCTCACATCCCCATTCCCCTTCCTCCGGTGGGATCACTCTCACCCATCCCTCTTCCTCCTTTCGGCTCTGTCTTCCCCATCCCCCTTCCTCCTGTGGGATCTCACTTCCAAGTTCCCCTTCATCCCGTGGGATCACTCTTCCCCATCTCCCTTCCTCCTCTGGGATCTCTCATCCCCATCCCCGTTCCTCCTCTGGGATCTCTCTTCCCCGTCCCCCTTCCTCCTGTGGGATCTCACTTCCAAGTTCCCCTTCATCCCGTGGGATCTCTCATCCCCATCTCCCTTCCTCCTCTGGGATCTCTCTTCCAAAATCCCCCTTCCTCCTCTGGGATATCTCTTCCCATCCCCCTTCCTCCTGTGGTTTATCTCTCCCCCAACCCACTTCCTTCTCTGGGATCTCTTTTCCCCATCTCCCGTCCTTCTCTGGGATCTCTCTTCCAAGTTCCCCTTCCTCTTGTGGGATCTCTCTTCCTCGTCTCCCTTCCTCCTGTGGGATTTCTCGTCCCCATCCCTCTTCCTCCTCTGAGTTCTCTCTTCCCCATCCCTCTTCCTCCTGTGGGATCTCTCTTCCCCATCCCCCTTCCTCCTCTGGGATCTCTCTTCCCCGTCCCCCTTCCTCCTGTGGGATCTCACTTCCAAGTTCCCCTTCATCCCGTGGGATCTCTCATCCCCATCTCCCTTCCTTCTCTGGGATCTCTCTTCCAAAATCCCCCTTCCTCCTCTGGGATATCTCTTCCCATCCCCCTTCCTCCTGTGGTTTATCTCTCCCCCAACCCACTTCCTTCTCTGGGATCTCTTTTCCCCATCTCCCGTCCTTCTCTGGGATCTCTCTTCCAAGTTCCCCTTCCTCTTGTGGGATCTCTCTTCCTCGTCTCCCTTCGTCCTGTGGGATTTCTGTCCCCCATCCCTTTTCCTCCTGTGGGATTTCTCTTCCCCATCCCTTTTCCTCCTGTGGGATTTCTCGTCCCCATCCCTCTTCCTCCTCTGAGTTCTCTCTTCCCCATCCCTCTTCCTCCTGTGGGATCTCTCTTCCCCATCCCCCTTCCTCCTCTGGGATCTCTCTTCCCCGTCCCCCTTCCTCCTCTGGGATCTCACTTCCAAGTTCCCCTTCATCCCGTGGGATCTCTCTTCCCCATCTCCCTTCCTCCTCTGGGATCTCTCTTCCCCATCCCCGTTCCTCCTCTGGGATCTCTCTTCCAAAATCCCCCTTCCTCCTCTGGGATATCTCGTCCCATCCCCCTTCCTCCTGTGGTTTATCTCTCCCCCAACCCACTTCCTTCTCTGGGATCTCTTTACCCCATCCCCCGTCCTTCTCTGGGATCTCTCTTCCAAGTTCCCCTTCCTCCTGTGGGATCTCTCTTTCCCGTCTCCCTTCGTCCTGTGGGATTTCTCTTCCCCATCCCTTTTCCTCCTCCGCGTTCTCTCTTCCCCATCCCCCTTCCTCCTCTGGGATCTCTCTTCCCCATCCCCCTTCCTCCTCTGGGATCTCTCTTCCCCATCCCCCTTCCTCCTTTGGGTTCTCTCTTCCCCATCCCCCTTCCTCCTGTGCAATCTCTCTCCTACATCCCCCTTCCATATAACCATATAACCATATAACAATCACAGCACGGAAACAGGCCATCTCGGCCCTCCTAGTCCGTGCCGAACTCTTAATCTCACCTAGTCCCACCTACCCGCACTCAGCCCATAACCCTCCACTCCTTTCCTGTCCATATACCTATCCAATTTTACCTTAAATGACACAACTGAACTGGCCTCTACTACTTCTACAGGAAGCTCATTCCACACAGCTATCACTCTCTGAGTAAAGAAATATCCCCTCGTGTTTCCCTTAAACTTTTGCCCCCTAACTCTCAAATCATGTCCTCTCATTTGAATCTCCCCTACTCTCAATGGAAACAGCCTATTCACGTCAACTCTATCTATCCCTCTCAAAATTTTAAATACCTCGGTCAAATCCCCCCCTTATCCTTCTACGCTCCAATGAATAGAGACCTAACTTGTTCAACCTTTCTCTGTAACTTAAGTGCTGAAACCCAGGTAACATCCTAGTAAATCGTCTCTGCACTCTCTCTAATTTTTTGATATCTTTCCTATAATTCCGTGACCAGAACTGTACACAATATTCCAAATTTGGCCTTACCAATGCCTTGTACAATTTTAACATTACATCCCAACTTCTGTACTCAATGCTCTGATTTACAAAGGCCAGCGTTCCAAAAGACTTCTTCACCACCCTATCTACATGAGACTCCACCTTCAGGGAACTATGCACTGTTATTCCTAGATCTCTCTGTTCCACTGCATTCCTCAATGCCCTATCATTTACCCTGTATGTTCTATTTGGATTATTCCTGCCAAAATGTAGAACCTCACACTTCTCAGCATTAAACACCATCTGCCAACGTTCAGCCCATTCTTCTAACCGGCATAAATCTCCCTGCAAGCTTTGAAAACCCACCTCATTATCCACAACACCTCCTACCTTAGTATCATCGGAATACTTACTAATTCAATTTACCACCCCATCATCCAGATCATTTATGAATATTACAAACAACATTGGGCCCAAAACAGATCCCTGAGGCACCCCGCTAGTCACCGGCCTCCATCCCGATAAACAATTATCCACCACTACTCTCTGGCATCTCCCATCTAGCCACTGTTCAATCCATTTTATTACTCCAGCATTAATACCTAACGACTGAACCTTCTTAACTAACCTTCCATGTGGAACTTTGTCAAAGGCCTTGCTGAAGTCCATATAGACTCCATCCACTGCCTTACCCTCGTCAACATTCCTCGTAACTTCTTCAAAAAATTCAATAAGGTTTGTCAAACATGACCTTCCACGCACAAATCCATGCTGGCTACTCCGAATCAGATCCTGTCTATCCAGATAATTATAAATACTATCTCTAAGAATACTTTCCATTAATTTACCCACCACTGATGTCAAACTGACAGGTCTATAATTGCTAGGCTTACTTCTAGAACCCTTTTTAAACAATGGAACCACATGAGCAATACGCCAATCCTCCGGCACAATCCCGTTTCTAATGACCTCGGAAAGATCTCCGTCAGAGCTCCTGCTATCTCTACACAAACTTCCCTCAAGGACCTGGGGAATATCCTGTCAGGACCCGGAGATTTATCCACTTTTATATTTCTTAAAAGCGCCAGTACTTCCACCTCTTTAATTGTCATAGGTTCCATAACTTCCTTACTTGTTTCCCACACCTTACACAATTCAATATCCTTCTCCTTAGTGAATACCGAAGAGAAGAAATCGTTCAAAATCTCTCCCATCTCCCTCGGCTCCACACATAGCTGACCACCCTGATTCTCTAAGGGACCAATTTTATCCCTCACTATCCTCTTGCTTTTAATATAACTGTAGAAACCTTTCAGATTTACTAACACCTTATTTGCCAAACCAACCTCGTATCTTCTTTTAGCTTTTCTAATCTCATTCTTAAGATTCCTTTTACATTCTTTATATTCCTCGAACAATTCCTTTACTCCATGCTGCCTATATCTATTGTAGACATCCCTCTTTTTCTGAACCAAGTTTCTAATATCCCTTGAAAACCATGGTGTTTTCAAACCTTTAACCTTTCCTTTCAACCTAACAGGAACATAAAGATTCTGTACCCTCATAATTTCACCCTTAAATGACCTCCATTTCCCTATTACATCCTTCCCATAAAACAAAATGTCCCAAACCACTCCTTCTAAATCCCTTCGCATCTCCTCAAAGTTAGCCTTTCTCCAATCAAAAATCTCAACTCCAGGTCCAGTCCTGTCCTTCTCCATAATTATATTGAAGCTAATGCTATTGTGATCACTGGACCCGAAGTGCTCCCCAACACATACATCTGTCAGCTGACCTATCGCATTCCCTAACAGGAGATCCAACACTGCCCCATCTCTAGTCGGTACTTCTATGTATTGTTGCAAAAAACTATCCTGCACACATTTCACAAACTCTAAACCATCCAGCCCTTTTACAGAATGAGCTTCCCAATCTACGTGTGGAAAATTAAAATCTCCCACAATTACCACCTTGTGTTTACTACAAATATCTGCTATCTCCTTACACATTTGCTCTTCCAACTCACGCTCCCCATTAGGTGGTCTATAATACACTCCTGTCAGTGTTACTACACCTTTCCCATTCCTCAATTCCACCCAAATAGGCTCCCTAGAGGAGCTCTCTAATCTATCCTTCTAAAGCACCGCCATAAAATTTTCTTGGACAAGCAATGCAACACCTCCTCCGCTGGCCCCTCCTACTCTATCACACCTGAAGCAACTAAATCCAGGAATATTTAGTTGCTAATCACACCCTTCCTGCAACCATGTTTCACTAATAGCTACAACATCATAATTCCAGGTATCAATCCACGCTTTAAGCTCATCCACCTTTCTTACAATGCTCCTAGCATTAAAATAGATACATTTAAGATACTCTCCACCTCCTCCTCTCTTTTCATCCCTAACAATGCATTCAAATTTATTATCCTTTTCTTTCTTCTCCCCTACATCTTCGGGCTGAGAGCATCCCTTCTCCATCACCTGCCTTTCCTCCCTCACGCACTGTCTACTTACTTGCTCTACTGGTGAACTAACCTCCTCTCCCATAGTTTCCTCAAATTGATTCCCGCCCCCCCCCCACATCTTGCTAGATTAAAGTCTGCTCTGTCGCCCTAGCAAACCTCCCCGCTAGGATATTGGTGCCCCCAGGATTCAAGTGTAACCCGCCCTTCTTGAACAGGTCACGAATGCCCCAGAAGAAGTCCCAATGATCCAGAAACTTGAATCCCTGCCCCCTGCTCCAATCCCTCAGCCACGCATTCATCCTCCACCTAATTCCATTCCTACTCTCACTGACGCGTGGCACAGCCAGTAATCCCGAGATTACTACCTTTGCGGTCCTTCTTCTTAACTGCCTTCCTAACTCCCTATACTCTCGTTTCAGGACCTCTTCCCCTTTCCTACCTATGTCATTGGTACTTACATGTACCACGACCTCTGGCTCCTCACTCTCCCGCTTCAGGATATATTGGACGCGATCAGAAACGTCCCGAACCCTCGCACCAGGGAGGCAAACTACCATCCGGGACTCCCGATCACCTCCACAGAACCGCCTGTCTGAACCCCTGACTATCACTCTTCACCAAACACCTTCCTCCTGTGGGATCTCTATTCACAATCCCCCTTCCTCCTGAGGGACCTCTCTTCCCCATCGCCCTTCCTCCTGTGGGTTCTCTTTTCCCCATCCTCCTTCCACCTGTGGGATTTCTCTTCCCCATCCCACTTCCACCTCTGGGATCTCTATTCCCCATTCCCCCTCCTTCTCAGAGATCTTTCTTCCCTGTCCCCCATCCTCCTGGGGGATCTCTCTTCTCCGTCCCCCTTCCTCCTGGGGGATCTCTCTTCCCCATCCCCCTTCCTCCTGTGGGATCTCTATTCCCATCCCCCTTCCTCCTGAGGCATCTCTCTTCCCCGTCCCCCTTCCTCCTGTGTGATCTCTCTTCCCATCCCCCTTCCTCCTGTGGGATCTCTCTTCCCCCTGTAGGATCTCTCTTCCCCATGCCCCTTCCTCCGGTGGTATCTCTCTTCCCCATCCCCATTACTCTTGTGGGATCTCTCTTCCCTATCTCCCTTCATCCTCTGGGATCTCTCTTCCACATCCCCCCTCCTCCGGTGGGATTTCTCTTCCCCATCCACTTCCTCCTCCGGGATCACTCCCCAATCCACCTTCCTCCTCTGGGTTCACTCTTCCGCATCTCCCTTCATCCTGTGGGATTTCTCTTCCTCATCCACCTTCCTCCGGTGGAAAATCTCTCTCCCAACCACTTCCTCCTGTGGGATCTCTCTTCCCCATCTCCCTTTCTACTGTGGAATCTCCCTTTCCCATCCCCCATCCTCCTCTGGGATCTCTTCCCCATATCCCTTCCTCCTGTGGGATCTCTCTTTCCCATCTCCCATCCTCCTCTGGGATCTCTTCCCCATTCCCCTTCCTCCATTGGAATCTCTCTTTCTCATCCCCCTTCCTGCTGTGGGATTTCTCTTCCCCATCCACTTCCTCCTCGGGGATCTCTCCCCCATCACCCTTCCTACTCTGGGGTCTCTCTTCCCCATCCGCCTTCCTCCTGTGGGATCTCTCTTCCCCATCCCCTTTCCTCCTGTGGGATCTCACTTCTCCATCCCCCTTCCTCCTGTGCGCTCTCTCTTCCCCATCTCCCTTCCTCCTCTGGGATTTCTCTTCCCATCCCCCTTCCTCCTGTGGTTTATCTCTCCTCCAACCCACTTGCTCCTCTGGGATCTCTTTTCCCCATCCCCCTAATTCCTGTGGGAACTCTCTTCCCCATCCCCCTTATTCCTGTGGGATTTCTCTCCCCATCCCCCTTACTCCTGTGGGATCGCACTGCCCAATCCCCCATCCTCCGGTGGGATCTGTCTCTCTCATCCCCCTTCCTCCTGTGGGATCTCTCTTCCCCATCTCCCTTCCTCCTGTGGGATCTCACTTTCCCAACCCCCATCCTCCGGTGGGATCTGTCTCTCCCATTCCCCTTCCACCGGTGGTATCTCTCTCGCCAATCCCCTTTCCTCCTGTGGGATTTCTCTTCACCATCCCCCTTCCTCCTGTGGGATCTCTCTTCCCCATCCTCCTTCCTCCTGTGGGATCTCTCTACCCCATCCCCCTTCCTCCTGTGGGATCTCTCTTCCCCATCCCCCTTCCTCCCGTGGGATCTCTCTTCCCCATTCCCCTTCCTCCTATGGGATCTCTTTCCCATCCCCCTTCCTCCTGTGGGATCTCTTCCCCATCCCCATTCCTCCTGTGGGATCTCTCTTCCCCATCCCCCTTACTCCATTGGGATCTCTCTCTCCCATCCCCTTCCTCCTGTGGGATCTATCTTCCCCCTCTCCCTTCCTCCTGTGGGATCTCTCTTTCCCATCCCCCGTCCTCCTCTGGGATGTCTTCCCCATGCCCCTTCCTCCTGTGGGAAGTCTACTCATCATCCCCCTTCCTCCTATGGGATCTCTATTCACCATCCCCCTTCCTCCTGTGGGATCTCTCTTCCCCATCCCCCTTCCTCCTGTAGGTTCTCTTTTCCCCATCCCCCTTCCTCCTCTGGGATTTCTCTTCCCATCCCCATTCCTCCTGTGGGATCTCTCTTCCCCATCCCCCTTTCTCCTCTGGGATTTCTCTTCCCATCCCCCTTCCTCCTGTGGTTTATCTCTCCCCCAACACACTTCCTTCTCTGGGATCTCTTTTCCCCATCCCCCGTCCTCTCGGATCTCTTTTCCCCACCCCTCTTCCTCCTGGGGGATCCCTCTCCCACATCCCCATTCCTCCTGTGGGATCTCACTTCTCCATCCCCCTTCCACCTGTGCGCTCTCTCTTCCCCATCCCCCTTCCTCCTGTGGGATCTCTCTCTCTCCCATACCCCTTACTCCTGTGGGATCCCTCTTCACCAAACACCTTCCACCTGTGGGAACTCTCTTCGGCATCGCCCATCCTCCTGGGGAATCTCTCATCCCCATTCCCCTTCCTCCGGTGGGATCTCTCTTCCGCCTCCCCCTTCCTCCTCTGGGATTTCTCTTCCCATTCCCCTTCCTCCTGTGGTTTATCTCTCCTCCAACCCACTTGCTCCTCGGGGATCTCTTTTCCCCATCCCCCTTATTCCTGTAGGATATCTCTTCCCCATCCACCTTATTCCTGGGGAATCTCTCATCCCCTTTCCCATTCGTCTGGTGGGATCGCTCTCCCTCATCACCCTTCCTTTTTCCTCCTGTGGGATCTCTCGGCCCCATACCTCATCCTCCTCTGGGATCTCTTCATCATTCCACTTCCTCCGTTGGTATCTCTCTCTCCCATCCCCCTTCCTCCTGTGGTATTTCTATTCCCCATTCCCCTTCCTCCTCTGGGATCTCTTCCCCATCCCCCTTTCTCCTGTGGTATCTCTCTCCCATCCCCCTTGTTCCTTTGGAATCTCTCTTCGCTATCCCCCATCCTCCTGTGAGATTTCTCCTCCCAATCCCCCTTCATCCTGTGGTATTTCTCTTCCCCATCCCCCTTCCTCCTCTGGGATCTCTTCCCCATCCCCCTTTCTCCTGTGGTATCTCTCTCCCATCCCCCTTCCTCCTGTGGGATCTCTCTTCCCCATCCCCCTTATTCCTGTGGGATCTCTCTTCCCCATCCCCCTAATTCCTGTGGGAACTCTCTTACCCATCCCCCTTATTCCTGTGGGATATCTCTCCCCATCCCCCTTACTCCTGTGGGATCGCACTGCCCCATCCCCCATCCTCCGGTGGGATCTGTCTCTCTCATCCCCCTTCCTCCTGTGGGATCTCTCTTCCCCATCCCCCTTTCACCTGTGGGATCTCACTTTCCCAACCCCCATCCTCCGGTGGGATCTGTCTCTCTCATCCCCCTTCCTCCTGTGGGATCTCTCTTCCCCATCCCCCTTTCACCTGTGGGATCTCACTTTCCCAACCCCCATCCTCCGGTGGGATCTGTCTCTCCCATTCCCCTTCCACCGGTGGTATCTCTCTCTCCCATCCCCCTTCCTCCTGTGGGATTTCTCTTCCCCATCCCCCTTCCTCCTGTGGGATCTCTCTTCCCCATCCCCCTTCCTCCTGTTGGATCTCTCTTCCCCATTCCCCTTCCTCCTATGGGATCTCTTTCCCATCCCCCTTCCTCCTGTGCGATCTCTTCCCCATCCCCATTCCTCCTGTGGGATCTCTCTTCCCCATCCCCCTTACTCCATTGGGATCTCACTCTCCCATTCCCATTCCTCCTGTGGGATCTATCTTCCCCATCTCCCTTCCTCCTGTGGGATCTCTCTTCCCCATCCCCCTTACTCCATTGGGATCTCTCTCTCCCATTCCCCTTCCTCCTGTGGGATCTATCTTCCCCCTCTCCCTTCCTCCTGTGGGATCTCTCTTTCCCATCCCCCTTCCTCCTGTGGGATATCTACTCATCATCCCCCTTCCTCCTGTGGGATCTCTCTTCCCCGTCCCCCTTCCTCCTGTGGGTTCTCTTTTCCCCATCCCCCTTCCTCCTGTGTGATTTCACTTCCCCATCCCCCTTCCTCCTGTGGGATCTCTCTTCCCCATCCCCCTTTCACCTGTGGGATCTCACTTTCCCAACCCCCATCCTCCGGTGGGATCTGTCTCTCCCATTCCCCTTCCAGCGGTGGTATCTCTCTCTCCCATCCCCCTTCCTCCTGTGGGATTTCTCTTCCCCATCCCCCTTCCTCCTGTTGGATCTCGCTTCCCCATTCCCCTTCCTCCTATGGGATCTCTTTCCCATCCCCCTTCGTCCTGTGCGATCTCTTCCCCATCCCCATTCCTCCTGTGGGATCTCTCTTCCCCATCCCCCTTACTCCATTGGGATCTCACTCTCCCATCCCCATTCCTCCTGTGGGATCTATCTTCCCCATCTCCCTTCCTCCTGTGGGATCTCTCTTCCCCATCCCATTTACTCCATTGGGATCTCTCTCTCCCATCCCCCTTCCTCCTGTGGGATCTATCTTCCCCCTCCCTTCCTCCTGTGGGATCTCTCTTTCCCATCCCCCTTCCTCCTGTGGGATATCTACTCATCATCCCCCTTCCTCCTGTGGGATCTCTCTTCCCCGTCCCCCTTCCTCCTGTGGGTTCTCTTTTCCCCATCCCCCTTCCTCCTGTGTGATTTCACTTCCCCATCCCCCTTCCTCCTGTGGGATCTCTGTTCCCCATCCTCCTTCCTCCTGTGGGATCTCTCTACCCCATCCCACTTCTTCCTGTGGGATCGCTTCCCCATCCCCATTCCTCCTGTGGGATCTCTCTTCCCCATCCCCCTTACTCCATTGGGATCTCTCTTTCCCATTACCCTTCCTCCTGTGGGATATCTCAAAAATCCCACTTCCTCCTGCGGTATCTATCTCTCCCATCCCCCTTCCTATGGTAGCATCTCTCTCTCCCATTCCCCTTCCTCCTGTAGGATTTCTCTTCCCCATCGCCCTTCCTCCTTTGGGATGTCTCTTCTCCATCCGCCTTCATCCTGTGGGATCTCTCTTCCCCATCCCCCTTCCTGCTTGGGGATTCACTTCCCCATCCCCCTTATTCCTGTGGGATCTGTCTTTCCCATCGCCCTTCCTCCTGTGGGTTCTCTTTTCCCCATCCTCCTTCCTCCAGTGGGATTTCTCTTCCCCATCCCACTTCCACCTCTGGGATCTCTCTTCCCCATTCCCCATACTTCTCAGAGATCTTTCTTCTCCGTCCCCCTTCCTCCTGGGGGATCTCTCTTCTCAATCCCTCTTCCTCCTGGAGGATCTCTCTTCCCCATCACCCTTTCCCCGGTGGGATCTCTCTTCCCCATCCCCCTTCCTCCTGAGGGATCTCTCTTCCCATCCCTCCTCCTCCTGTGGGATCTCTCTACCCCGTCCCCCTTCCTCATGTGTGATCTCTCTTCCCATCCCCCTTCCACCTGTGGCATCTCCCTTCACCATCCCCCTTCGTCCTGTGGGAACTCTCTTCCCCATCCCCCTTATTCCTGTTGGATTTCTCTCCCCAACCCCCTTACTCCTGTGGGATCGCACTGCCCAATCCCCCAGCCTCCGGTGGGATCTGTCTCTCTCATCCCCCTTCCTCCTGTGGGATCTCTCTTCCCCATCTCCCTTCCTCTGGTGGGATCTCACTTTCCCAACCCGCATCCTCCGGTGGGATCTGTCTCTCCCATTCCCCTTCCACCGGTGGTATCTCTCTCTCCAATCCCCCTTCCTCCTGTGGGATTTCTCTTCACCATCCCCCTTCCTCCTGTGGGATCTCTCTTCCCCATCCTCCTTCCTCCTGTGGGATCTCTCTACCCCATCCCCCTTCCTCCTGTGGGATCTCTCTACCCCATCCCCCTTCCTCCTGTGGGATCTCTCTTCCCCATCCCCCTTCCTCCTGTGGGATCTCTCTTCCCCATCCCCCTTCCTCCTGTGGGATCTCTTCCCCATCCCCATTCCTCCTGTGGGATCTCTGTTCCCCATCCCCCTTATTCCTGTGGGATTTCTCTCCCCAACCCCCTTACTCCTGTGGGATCGCACTGCCCAATCCCCCATCCTCCGGTGGGATCTGTCTCTCTCATCCCCCTTCCTCCTGTGGGATCTCTCCCCCATCCCCCTTTCACCTGTGGGATCTCACTTTCCCAACCCCCATCCTCCGGTGGGATCTGTCTCTCCCATTCCCCTTCCACCGGTGGTATCTCTCTCTCCCATCCCCCTTCCTCCTGTGGGATTTCTCTTCTCCATCCCCCTTCCTCCTATGGGATCTCTCTTCCCCATCCCCCTTCCTCCTGTTGGATCTCTCTTCCCCATTCCCCTTCCTCCTATGGGATCTCATTCCCATCCCCCTTCCTCCTGTGCGATCTCTTCCCCATCCCCATTCCTCCTGTGGGATCTCTCTTCCCCATCCCCCTTACTCCATTTGGATCTCACTCTCCCATCCCCATTCCTCCTGTGGGATCTATCTTCCCCACCTCCCTTCCTCCTGTGGGATCTCTCTTCCCCATCCCCCTTCCTCCTGTGGGATATCTACTCATCTTCCCCCTTCCTCCTGTGGGATCTCTTTTCCCCATCCCCCTTCCTCCTGTGTGATTTCACTTCCCCATCCCCCTTCCTCCTGTGGGATCTCTCTACCCCATCCCACTTCTTCCTGTGGGATCGCTTCCCCATCCCCATTCCTCCTGTGGGATCTCTCTTCCCCATCCCCCTTACTCCATTGGGATCTCTCTTTCCCATTACCCTTCCTCCTGTGGGATATCTCCAAAATCCCACTTCCTCCTGCGGTATCTATCTCTCCCATCCCCCTTCCTATGGTAGCATCTCTCTCTCCCATTCCCCTTCCTCCTGTAGGATTTCTCTTCCCCATCGCCCTTCCTCCTTTGGGATGTCTCTTCTCCATCCGCCTTCATACTGTGGGATCTCTCTTCCCCATCCCCCTTCCTGCTTGGGGATTCTCTTCCCCATTCCCCTTATTCCTGTGGGATCTCTCTTCCCCATCCTCCTTCCTGCAGAGGGATTTCTCTTCCCCATCCCACTTCCACCTCTGGGATCTCTCTTCCCCATTCCCCATCCTTCTCAGAGATCTTTCTTCTCCGTCCCCCTTCCTCCTGGGGGATCTCTCTTCTCAATCCCTCTTCCTCCTGGAGGATCTCTCTTCCCCATCACCCTTTCCCCGGTGGGATCTCTCTTCCCCTTCCCCCTTCCTCCAGAGGGATCTCTCTTCCCATCCCTCTTCCTCCTGTGGGATCTCTCTACCCCGTCCCCCTTCCTCATGTGTGATCTCTGTTCCCATCCCCCTTCCACCTGTGGCATCTCCCTTCACCATCCCCCTTCGTCCTGTGGGATCTCTCTTCCCCATCCCCCTTCCTGCTTGGGGATCTCTCTTCCCCATCCCCCTTATTCCTGTGGGATCACTCTTCCCCATCCCCCTAATTCCTGTGGGAACTCTCTTCCCCATCCCCCTTATTCCTGTGGGATTTCTCTCCCCAACCCCCTTACTCCTGTGGGATCGCACTGCCCAATCCCCCATCCTCCGGTGGGATCTGTCTCTCTCATCCCCCTTCCTCCTGTGGGATCTCTCTTCCCCATCTCCCTTCCTCCTGTGGGATCTCACTTTCCCAACCCGCATCCTCCGGTGGGATCTGTCTCTCCCATTCCCCTTCCACCGGTGGTATCTCTCTCTCCAATCCCCCTTCCTCCTGTGGGATTTCTCTTCACCATCCCCCTTCCTCCTGTGGGATCTCTCTTCCCCATCCTCCTTCCTCCTGTGGGATCTCTCTACCCAATCCCCCTTCCTCCTGTGGGATCTCTCTTCCCCATCCCCCTTCCTTTTTCCTCCTGTGGGATCTCTCGGCCCCATCCCTCATCCTCCTCTGGGATCTCTTCATCATTCCACTTCCTCCGTTGGTAACTCTCTCTCCCATCCCCCTTCCTCCTGTGGTATTTCTATTCCCCATCCCCCTTCCTCCTCTGGGATCTCTTCCCCATCCCACTTTCTCCTGTGGTAAGTCTCTCCCAACCCCCTTGTTCCTTTGGAATCTCTCTTCGCTATCCCCCATCCTCCTGTGAGATTTCTCCTCCCAATCCCCCTTCATCCTGTGGTATTTCTCTTCCCCATCCCCCTTCCTCCTCTGGGATCTCTTCCCCATCCCCCTTTCTCCTGTGGTATCTCTCTCCCATCCCCCTTCCTCCTGTGGGATCTCTCTTCCCCATCCCCCTTCCTCCTGTGGGATCTCTCTTCCCCATCCCCCTAATTCCTGTGGGAACTCTCTTCCCCATCCCCCTTATTCCTGTGGGATATCTCTCCCCATCCCCCTTACTCCTGTGGGATCGCACTGCCCCATCCCCCATCCTCCGGTGGGATCTTTCTCTCTCATCCCCCTTCCTCCTGTGGGATCTCTCTTCCCCATCCCCCTTTCACCTGTGGGATCTCACTTTCCCAACCCCCATCCTCCGGTGGGATCTGTCTCTCCCATTCCCCTTCCACCGGTGGTATCTCTCTCTCCCATCCCCCTTCCTCCTGTGGGATTTCTCTTCCCCATCCACCTTCCTCCTGTGGGATCTCTCTTCCCCATCCCCCTTCCTCCTGTTGGATCTCTCTTCCCCATTCCCCTTCCTCCTATGGGATCTCTTTCCCATCCCCCTTCCTCCTGTGCGATCTCTTCCCCATCCCCATTCCTCCTGTGGGATCTCTCTTCCCCATCCCCCTTACTCCATTGGGATCTCACTCTCCCATCCCCATTCCTCCTGTGGGATCTATCTTCCCCACCTCCCTTCCTCCTGTGGGATCTCTCTTCCCCATCCCCCTTACTCCATTGGGATCTCTCTCTCCCATCCCCTTCCTCCTGTGGGATCTATCTTCCCCCTCTCCCTTCCTCCTGTGGGATCTCTCTTTCCCATCCCCCGTCCTCCTCTCGGATATCTTCCCCATGCGCCTTCCTCCTGTGGGATATCTACACATCATCCCCCTTCCTCCTATGGGATCTCTATTCACCATCCCCCTTCCTCCTGTGGGATCTCTCTTCCCCATCCCCCTTCCTTTTTCCTCCTGTGGGATCTCTCGGCCCCATCCCTCATCCTCCTCTGGGATCTCTTCATCATTCCACTTCCTCCGTTGGTATCTCTCTCTCCCATCCCCCTTCCTCCTGTGGTATTTCTATTCCCCATCCCCCTTCCTCCTCTGGGATCTCTTCCCCATCCCCCTTTCTCTTTTGGTATCTCTCTCCCAACCCCCTTCTTCCTTTGGAATCTCTCTTCGCTATCCCCCATCCTCCTGTGAGATTTCTCCTCCCAATCCCCCTTCATCCTGTGGTATTTCTCTTCCCCATCCCCCTTCCTCCTCTGGGATCTCTTCCCCATCCCCCTTTCTCCTGTGGTATCTCCCTCACATCCCCCTTCCTCCAGTGGGATCTCTCTTCCCCATCCCCCTTATTCCTGTGGGTTCTCTCTTCCCCATCCCCCTAATTCCTGTGGGAACTCTCTTCCCCATCTCCCTTATTCCTGTGGGATATCTCTCCCCATCCCCCTTATTCCTGTGGGATCGCACTGCCCCATCCCCCTTCCTCCTCTGGGATCTCTTCCCCATCCCCCTTATTCCTGTGGGATCTCTCTTCCCCATCCCCCTAATTCCTGTGGGAACTCTCTTCCCCATCCCCCTTATTCCTGTGGGATATCTCTCCCCATCCCCCTTACTCCTGTGGGATCGCACTGACCCATCCCCCATCCTCCGGTGGGATCTGTCTCTCTCATCCCCCTTCCTCCTGTGGGATCTCTCTTCCCCATCCCCCTTTCACCTGTGGGATCTCACTTTCCCAACCCCCATCCTGTGGGATCTGTCTCTCCCATTCCCCTTCCACCGGTGGTATCTCTCTCTCCCATCCCCCTTCCTCCTGTGGGATTTCTCTTCCCCATCCCCCTTCCTCCTGTGGGATCTCTCTTCCCCATCCCCCTTCCTCCTGTTGGATCTCTCTTCCCCATTCCCCTTCCTCCTATGGGATCTCTTTCCCATCCCCCTTCCTCCTGTGCGATCTCTTCCCCATCCCCATTCCTCCTGTGGGATCTCTCTTCCCCATCCCCCTTACTCCATTGGGATCTCACTCTCCCATCCCCATTCCTCCTGTGGGATCTATCTTCCCCACCTCCCTTCTTCCTGTGGGATCTCTCTTCCCCATCCCCCTTACTCCATTGGGATCTCTCTCTCCCATCCCCCTTCCTCCTGTGGGATCTATCTTCCCCCTCTCCCTTCCTCCTGTGGGATCTCTCTTTCCCATCCCCCTTCCTCCTGTGGGTTCTCTTTTCCCCATCCCCGTTCCTCCTGTGTGAATTCACTTCCCCATCCCCCTTCCTCCTGTGGGATCTCTGTTCCCCATCCTCCTTCCTCCTGTGGGATCTCTCTACCCCATCCCACTTCTTCCTGTGGGATCGCTTCCCCATCCCCATTCCTCCTGTGGGATCTCTCTTCCCCATCCCCCTTACTCCATTGGGATCTCTCTTTCCCATTACCCTTCCTCCTGTGGGATATCTCCAAAATCCCACTTCCTCCTGCGGTATCTATCTCTCCCATCCCCCTTCCTATGGTAGCATCTCTCTCTCCCATTCCCCTTCCTCCTGAAGGATTTCTCTTCCCCATCGCCCTTCCTCCTTTGGGATGTCTCTTCTCCATCCCCCTTCATCCTGTGGGATCTCTCTTCCCCATCCCCTTTCCTCCTGTGGGATTCTCTTCCCCATCCCCCTTATTCCTGTGGGATCTGTCTTTCCCATCGCCCTTCCTCCTGTGGGTTCTCTTTTCCCCATCCTCCTTCCTCCAGTGGGATTTCTCTTCCCCATCCCACTTCCACCTCTGGGATCTCTCTTCCCCATTCCCCATACTTCTCAGAGATCTTTCTTCTCCGTCCCCCTTCCTCCTGGGGGATCTCTCTTCTCAATCCCTCTTCCTCCTGGAGGATCTCTCTTCCCCATCACCCGTTCCCCGGTGGGATCTCTCTTCCCCATCCCCCTTCCTCCTGAGGGATCTCTCTTCCCATCCCTCTTCCTCCTGTGGGATCTCTCTACCCCGTTCCCCTTCCTCATGTGTGATCTCTCTTCCCATCCCCCTTCCACCTGTGGCATCTCCCTTCACCATCTCCCTTCGTCCTGTGGGATCTCTCTTCCCCATCCCCCTTCCTGCTTGGGGATCTCTCTTCCCCATCCCCCTTATTCCTGTGGGATCTCTCTTCCCCATCCCCCTAATTCCTGTGGGAACTCTCTTCCCCATCCCCCTTATTCCTGTGGGATTTCTCTCCCCAACCCCCTTACTCCTGTGGGATCGCACTGCCCAATCCCCCATCCTCCGGTGGGATCTGTCTCTCTCATCCCCCTTCCTCCTGTGGGATCTCTCTTCCCCATCTCCCTTCCTCCTGTGGGATCTCACTTTCCCAACCCGCATCCTCCGGTGGGATCTCTCTTCCCCATCCCCCTTACTCCTGTGGGAACTTTCATCCCCACCCCCCCTTCCTCCTGTGGTATCTCTCTCTCCCATCCCCCTTCCACCTGTGGGATTTCTCTTTCCCATACCCCTTCCTCCTGTGGGATCTCTCTCTCCCATCCCCCTTCCTCCTCTGGGATCTCTCTTCCCCATTCCCCTTCCTCCTATGGGATCTCTTTCCCATCCCCCTTCCTCCTGTGGGATCTATCTTCCCCCTCTCCCTTCATCCTGTGGGATCTCTCTTTCCCATCCCCCGTCCTCCTCTGGGATATCTTCCCCATGCCCCTTCCTCCTGTGGGATATCTACTCATCATCCCCTTCCTCCTATGGGATCTCTATTCACCATCCCCCTTCCTCCTGTGGGATCTCTCTTCCCCATCCCCCTTCCTCCTGTGGGATATCTCTACCCCATCACCCTTCCTCCTGTGGGATCTCTTTCCCAACCACATTCCTCCTGTGGTATCCCTCTTCCCCATCGCCATTCCTCCTGCGGGTTCTCTTTTCCCCATCCTCCTTCCTCCTGTGGGATTTCTCTTCCCCATCCCACATCCACCTCTAGGATCTCTCTTCCCCATTCCCCCTCCTTCTCAGAGATCTTTCTTCCCTGTCCCCCATCCTCCTGGGGAACTCTCATCCCCATCCCCCTTACTCCTGTGGGATTTCTCTTCCCCATCCCCCTTCCTGCTTGGGGATCTCTCTCTCCCATCTCCCTTCCTCCTGTGGGATCTCACTTTCCCAACCCGCATCCTCCGGTGGGATCTGTCTCTCCCATTCCCCTTCCACCGGTGGTATCTCTCTCTCCAATCCCCCTTCCTCCTGTGGGATTTCTCTTCACCATCCCCCTTCCTCCTGTGGGATCTCTCTTCCCCATCCTCCTTCCTCCTGTGGGATCTCTCTACCCCCATCCCCCTTCCTCCTGTGGGATCTCTCTTCCCCATCCCCCTTCCTTCCGTGGGATCTCTCTTCCCCATTCCCCTTCCTCCTATGGGATCTCTTTCCCATCCCCCTTCCTCCTGTGGGATCTATCTTCCCCCTCTCCCTTCCTCCTGTGGGATCTCTCTTTCCCATCCCCCTTCCTCCTCTGGGATATCTTCCCCATGCCCCTTCCTCCTGTGGGATATCTACTCATCATCCCCTTCCTCCTATGGGATCTCTATTCACCATCCCCCTTCCTCCTGTGGGATCTCTCTTCCCCATCCCCCTTCCTCCTGTGGGTTCTCTTTTCCCCATCCCCCTTCTTCCTGTGGGATCTCTTCCCCATCCCCATTCCTCCTGTGGGATCTCTCTTCCCCATCCCCCTTACTCCATTGGGATCTCTCTTTCCCTTTACCCTTCCTCCTGTGGGATCTCTTCCCCATCCCCATTCCTCCTGTGGGATCTCTCTTCCCCATCCCCCTTACTCCATTGGGATCTCTCTTTCCCATTACCCTTCGTCCTGTGGGATATCTCCAAAATCCCACTTCCTCCTGTGGTATCTATCTCTCCCATCCCCCAACCACCAGTGGTATCTCTCTCTCCCATCCCCCTTCCTCCTTTGGGATTTCTCTTCCCCATTGCCCTTCCTCCTTTGGGATTTCTCTTCACCATCCTCCTTCCGCCTGTGGGATCTGTCTACCCCATCCCCCTTCTTCCTGTGGGATCTCTTCCCCATCCCCATTCCTCCTGTGGGATCTCTCTTCCCAATCCCCCTTACTCCATTGGGATCTCTCTTCCCCTTCCCCCATACACCTCTGGGATGTCTTGCCCATTCCCCGTCCTCCTGTGGGATCTCTATTCAACATCCCCTTTCCTCCTGTGGGATTTCTCTTCCCCATCCCCCTTCCTCCTGTGGGATCTCTCTTCCCCATCCCCCTTACTCCTGTGGGAACTTTCATCCCCATCCCCCTTCCTCCTGTGGTATCTCTCTTCCCCATCCCCCTTCCTCCTGTGGGATCTCTCGTCCCAATCCCCCTTCCTCCTCTGGGAACTCTCATCCCCATCGCCCTTACTCCTGTGGGATCTCTCTTCCCCATCCCCCTTCCTGCTTGGGGATCTCTCTTCCCCATCCCTCCAATTCCTGTGGGATCCCTCTTCACCGACCCCCTTCCTCCGGTGGTTTCTCTCTCTCCCATCCGCCTTCCTCCTGTGGGATCTCTCTTCCCCATCCCCCTTCCTCCTGTGGGATCTCTCTTCCCCATCCCCCTTCCTCCTGTGGAATCTCACTTCCGCATCCCCCTTCCTCCTGGGGGATGCCTCTTCCCCATCCCCCTTCCTCCTCTGGGATCTCTCTTCCCCATCCCCCGTCCTCCTGTGGTATCTCTCTTCCCCATCCTCCTTCCTCCTGTGGGATCTCTCCCCGATCCCACTTACTCCTGCGGTATCTCTCGCTCCCATCCCCCTTCCAGCAGTGGTATCTCTCTCCCCCATCCCCCTTCCTCCTGTGGGATTTCTCTTCCCCATCCCCCTTCCTCCTGTGGCATATATCTCTTCCCCATCCCCCTTCCTCCTGTGGGATCTCTCTTCCCCATCTTCCTTCCTCCTGTGGGATCTCTCCCCGATCCCACTTCCTCCTGCGGTAGATCTCTCTCCCATCCCCCTTCCAGCAGTGGTATCTCTCTCTCCCATCCCCCTTCCTCCTGTGGGATTTCTCTTCCCCATCCCCCTTCCTCCTGTGGGATCTCTCTTCCCCATCCCCCTTCCTCCTGTGGGATCTCTCTTCCCCATCCCCCTTCCTCCTGTGGGATATCTCTTCCCCATCACCCTTCCTCCTGTGTGATCTCTTTCCCAACCACATTCCTCCTGTGGGATCCCTCTTCCCCATCGCCATTCCTCCTGCGGGTGCTATTTTCCCCATCCTCCTTCCTCCTGTGGGATTTCTCTTCCCCATCCCACATCCACCTCTGGGATCTCTCTTCCCCATTCCCCCTCCTTCTCAGAGATCTTTCTTCCCTGCCCCCCATCCTCCTGGGGAACTCTCATCCCCATCCCCCTTACTCCTGTAGGATCTCTCTTCCCCATCCCCCGTCCTGCTTGGGGATCTCTCTCTCCCATCCCCCTTCCTCCTGTGGTATCTCTCTCTCCCATCCCACTTCCTCCTGTGGGATTTCTCTTCCCCATCCCGCTTGCTCCTGTGGGATATCTCTTCCCCATCCCCCTTCCTCCTCTGGGATCTCTCTTCCCCATCCCCCTTCCTCCCGTGGAATCTCTCTTCCCCATCCCCCTTCCTCCTGTGGGATTCTCCACCATCCCCCTTCCTCCTGTGGTATCTCTCTCTCCCATCCCCCTTCCTCCTGTGGGATTTCTCTTCCCCATCCCCCTTCCTCCTGTGGGATATCTCTTCCCCATCCCCCTTTCTCCTGTGGGATCTCTCTTCCCCATCCCCCTTCCTCCTGTGGGATATCTCTACCCCATCACCCTTCCTCCTGTGGGATCTCTTTCCCAACCACATTCCTCCTGTGGTATCCCTCTTCCCCATCGCCATTCCTCCTGCGGGTTCTCTTTTCCCCATCCTCCTTCCTCCTGTGGGATTTCTCTTCCCCATCCCACATCCACCTCTAGGATCTCTCTTCCCCATTCCCCCTCCTTCTCAGAGATCTTTCTTCCCTGTCCCCCATCCTCCTGGGGAACTCTCATCCCCATCCCCCTTACTCCTGTGGGATCTCTCTTCCCCATCCCCCTTCCTGCTTGGGGATCTCTCTCTCCCATCCCCCTTCCTCCTGTGGTATCTCTCTCTCCCATCCCCCTTCCTCCTGTAGGATTTCTCTTCCACATCCCCCTTCCTCCTGTGGGATATCTCTTCCCCATCACCCTTCCTCCTCTGGGATCTATCTTCCCCATCCCCCTTCCTCCTGTGGAATCTCTCTTCCCCATCCCGCTTCCTCCTGTGGGATACTCCACCATCCCCCTTCCTCCTGTGGAATCTCTCTTCCCCATCCCACTTATTCCTGTGGGATCTCTCTTCCCCATCCCCCTAATTCCTGTGGGAACTCTCTTCCCCATCCCCCTTATTCCTGTGGGATTTCTCTCCCCAACCCCCTTACTCCTGTGGGATCGCACTGCCCAATCCCCCATCCTCCGGTGGGATCTGTCTCTCTCATCCCCCTTCCTCCTGTGGGATCTCTCTTCCCCATCTCCCTTCCTCCTGTGGGATCTCACTTTCCCAACCCGCATCCTCCGGTGGGATCTGACTCTCCCATTCCCCTTCCACCGGTGGTATCTCTCTCTCCAATCCCCCTTCCTCCTGTGGGATTTCTCTTCACCATCCCCCTTCCTCCTGTGGGATCTGTCTTCCCCATCCTCCTTCCTCCTGTGGGATCTCTCTACCCCATCCCCCTTCCTCCTGTGGGATCTCTCTTCCCCATCCCCCTTCCTCCCGTGGGATCTCTCTTCCCCATTCCCCTTCCTCCTATGGGATCTCTTTCCCATCCCCCTTCCTCCTGTGGGATCTATCTTCCCCCTCTCCCTTCCTCCTGTGGGATCTCTCTTTCCCATCCCCCGTCCTCCTCTGGGATATCTTCCCCATGCCCCTTCCTCCTGTGGGATATCTACTCATCATCCCCTTCCTCCTATGGGATCTCTATTCACCATCCCCCTTCTTCCTGTGGGTTCTCTCTTCCCCATCCCCCTTCCTCCTGTGGGTTCTCTTTTCCCCATCCCCCTTCTTCCTGTGGGATCTCTTCCCCATCCCCATTCCTCCTGTGGGATCTCTCTTCCCCATCCCCCTTACTCCATTGGGATCTCTCTTTCCCATTACCCTTCCTCCTGTGGGATCTCTTCCCCATCCCCATTCCTCCTGTGGGATCTCTCTTCCCCATCCCCCTTACTCCATTGGGATCTCTCTTTCCCATTACCCTTCGTCCTGTGGGATATCTCCAAAATCCCACTTCATCCTGTGGTATCTATCTCTCCCATCCCCCAACCACCAGTGGTATCTCTCTCTCCCATCCCCCTTCCTCCTTTGGGATTTCTCTTCCCCATTGCCCTTCCTCCTTTGGGATTTCTCTTCACCATCCTCCTTCCTCCTGTGGGATCTGTCTACCCCATCCCCCTTCTTCCTGTGGGATCTCTTCCCCATCCCCATTCCTCCTGTGGGATCTCTCTTCCCAATCCCCCTTACTCCATTGGGATCTCTCTTCCCCTTCCCCCATACACCTCTGGGATGTCTTGCCCATTCCCCGTCCTCCTGTGGGATCTCTATTCAACATCCCCTTTCCTCCTGTGGGATTTCTCTTCCCCATCCCCCTTCCTCCTGTGGGATCTCTCTTCCCCATCCCCCTTACTCCTGTGGGAACTTTCATCCCCATCCCCCTTCCTCCTGTGGTATCTCTCTCTCCCATCCCCCTTCCACCTGTGGGATTTCTCTTTCCCATACCCCTTCCTCCTGTGGGATCTCTCTCTCCCATCCCCCTTCCTCCTCTGGGATCTCTCTTCCCCATTCCCCTTCCTCCTATGGGATCTCTTTCCCATCCCCCTTCCTCCTGTGGGATCTATCTTCCCCCTCTCCCTTCCTCCTTTGGGATCTCTCTTTCCCATCCCCCGTCCTCCTCTGGGATATCTTCCCCATGCCCCTTCCTCCTGTGGGATATCTACTCATCATCCCCTTCCTCCTATGGGATCTCTATTCACCATTCCCCTTCCTCCTGTGGGATCTCTCTTCCCCATCCCCCTTCCTCCTGTGGGTTCTCTTTTCCCCATCCCCCTTCTTCCTGTGGGATCTCTTCCCCATCCCCATTCCTCCTGTGGGATCTCTCTTCCCCATCCCCCTTACTCCATTGGGATCTCTCTTTCCCATTACCCTTCCTCCTGTGGGATCTCTTCCCCATCCCCATTCCTCCTGTGGGATCTCTCTTCCCCATCCCCCTTACTCCATTGGGATCTCTCTTTCCCATTACCCTTCGTCCTGTGGGATATCTCCAAAATCCCACTTCATCCTGTGGTATCTATCTCTCCCATCCCCCAACCACCAATGGTATCTCTCTCTCCCATCCCCCTTCCTCCTTTGGGATTTCTCTTCCCCATTGCCCTTCCTCCTTTGGGATTTCTCTTCACCATCCTCCTTCCTCCTGTGGGATCTGTCTACCCCATCCCCCTTCTTCCTGTGGGATCTCTTCCCCATCCCCATTCCTCCTGTGGGATCTCTCTTCCCAATCCCCCTTACTCCATTGTGATCTCTCTTCCCCTTCCCCCATACACCTCTGGGATGTCTTGCCCATTCCCCGTCCTCCTGTGGGATCTCTATTCAACATCCCCTTTCCTCCTGTGGGATTTCTCTTCCCCATCCCCCTTCCTCCTGTGGGATCTCTCTTCCCCATCCCCCTTACTCCTGTGGGAACTTTCATCCCCACCCCCCTTCCTCCTGTGGTATCTCTCTCTCCCATCCCCCTTCCACCTGTGGGATTTCTCTTTCCCATACCCCTTCCTCCTGTGGGATCTCTCTCTCCCATCCCCCTTCCTCCTCTGGGATCTCTCTTCCCCATTCCCCTTCCTCCTATGGGATCTCTTTCCCATCCCCCTTCCTCCTGTGGGATCTATCTTCCCCCTCTCCCTTCATCCTGTGGGATCTCTCTTTCCCATCCCCCGTCCTCCTCTGGGATATCTTCCCCATGCCCCTTCCTCCTGTGGGATATCTACTCATCATCCCCTTCCTCCTATGGGATCTCTATTCACCATCCCCCTTCTTCCTGTGGGATCTCTCTTCCCCATCCCCCTTCCTCCTGTGGGATATCTCTACCCCATCACCCTTCCTCCTGTGGGATCTCTTTCCCAACCACATTCCTCCTGTGGTATCCCTCTTCCCCATCGCCATTCCTCCTGCGGGTTCTCTTTTCCCCATCCTACTTCCTCCTGTGGGATTTCTCTTCCCCATCCCACATCCACCTCTAGGATCTCTCTTCCCCATTCCCCCTCCTTCTCAGAGATCTTTCTTCCCTGTCCCCCATCCTCCTGGGGAACTCTCATCCCCATCCCCCTTACTCCTGTGGGATCTCTCTTCCCCATCCCCCTTCCTGCTTGGGGATCTCTCTCTCCCATCTCCCTTCCTCCTGTGGGATCTCACTTTCCCAAACCGCATCCTCCGGTGGGATCTGTCTCTCCCATTCCCCTTCCACCGGTGGTATCTCTCTCTCCAATCCCCCTTCCTCCTGTGGGATTTCTCTTCACCATCCCCCTTCCTCCTGTGGGATCTCTCTTCCCCATCCTCCTTCCTCCTGTGGGATCTCTCTACCCCATCCCCCTTCCTCCTGTGGGATCTCTCTTCCCCATCCCCCTTCCTCCCGTGGGATCTCTCTTCCCCATTCCCCTTCCTCCTATGGGATCTCTTTCCCATCCCCCTTCCTCCTGTGGGATCTATCTTCCCCCTCTCCCTTCCTCCTGTGGGATCTCTCTTTCCCATCCCCCTTCCTCCTCTGGGATATCTTCCCCATGCCCCTTCCTCCTGTGGGATATCTACTCATCATCCCCTTCCTCCTATGGGATCTCTATTCACCATCCCCCTTCCTCCTGTGGGATCTCTCTTCCCCATCCCCCTTCCTCCTGTGGGTTCTCTTTTCCCCATCCCCCTTCTTCCTGTGGGATCTCTTCCCCATCCCCATTCCTCCTGTGGGATCTCTCTTCCCCATCCCCCTTACTCCATTGGGATCTCTCTTTCCCATTACCCTTCCTCCTGTGGTATCTATCTCTCCCATCCCCCAACCACCAGTGGTATCTCTCTCTCCCATCCCCCTTCCTCCTTTGGGATTTCTCTTCCCCATTGCCCTTCCTCCTTTGGGATTTCTCTTCACCATCCTCCTTCCGCCTGTGGGATCTGTCTACCCCATCCCCCTTCTTCCTGTGGGATCTCTTCCCCATCCCCATTCCTCCTGTGGGATCTCTCTTCCCAATCCCCCTTACTCCATTGGGATCTCTCTTCCCCTTCCCCCATACACCTCTGGGATGTCTTGCCCATTCCCCGTCCTCCTGTGGGATCTCTATTCAACATCCCCTTTCCTCCTGTGGGATTTCTCTTCCCCATCCCCCTTCCTCCTGTGGGATCTCTCTTCCCCATCCCCCTTACTCCTGTGGGAACTTTCATCCCCATCCCCCTTCCTCCTGTGGTATCTCTCTCTCCCATCCCCCTTCCACCTGTGGGATTTCTCTTTCCCATACCCCTTCCTCCTGTGGGATCTCTCTCTCCCATCCCCCTTCCTCCTCTGGGATCTCTCTTCCCCATCCCCCTTCCTCCTGTGGGATCTCTCGTCCCAATCCCCCTTACTCCTGTGGGATCTCTCTTCCCCATCCCCCTTCCTGCTTGGGGATCTCTCTCTCCCATCTCCCTTCCTCCTGTGGGATCTCACTTTCCCAAACCGCATCCTCCGGTGGGATCTGTCTCTCCCATTCCCCTTCCACCGGTGGTATCTCTCTCTCCAATCCCCCTTCCTCCTGTGGGATTTCTCTTCACCATCCCCCTTCCTCCTGTGGGATCTCTCTTCCCCATCCTCCTTCCTCCTGTGGGATCTCTCTACCCCATCCCCCTTCCTCCTGTGGGATCTCTCTTCCCCATCCCCCTTCCTCCCGTGGGATCTCTCTTCCCCATTCCCCTTCCTCCTATGGGATCTCTTTCCCATCCCCCTTCCTCCTGTGGGATCTATCTTCCCCCTCTCCCTTCCTCCTGTGGGATCTCTCTTTCCCATCCCCCTTCCTCCTCTGGGATATCTTCCCCATGCCCCTTCCTCCTGTGGGATATCTACTCATCATCCCCTTCCTCCTATGGGATCTCTATTCACCATCCCCCTTCCTCCTGTGGGATCTCTCTTCCCCATCCCCCTTCCTCCTGTGGGTTCTCTTTTCCCCATCCCCCTTCTTCCTGTGGGATCTCTTCCCCATCCCCATTCCTCCTGTGGGATCTCTCTTCCCCATCCCCCTTACTCCATTGGGATCTCTCTTTCCCATTACCCTTCCTCCTGTGGTATCTATCTCTCCCATCCCCCAACCACCAGTGGTATCTCTCTCTCCCATCCCCCTTCCTCCTTTGGGATTTCTCTTCCCCATTGCCCTTCCTCCTTTGGGATTTCTCTTCACCATCCTCCTTCCGCCTGTGGGATCTGTCTACCCCATCCCCCTTCTTCCTGTGGGATCTCTTCCCCATCCCCATTCCTCCTGTGGGATCTCTCTTCCCAATCCCCCTTACTCCATTGGGATCTCTCTTCCCCTTCCCCCATACACCTCTGGGATGTCTTGCCCATTCCCCGTCCTCCTGTGGGATCTCTATTCAACATCCCCTTTCCTCCTGTGGGATTTCTCTTCCCCATCCCCCTTCCTCCTGTGGGATCTCTCTTCCCCATCCCCCTTACTCCTGTGGGAACTTTCATCCCCATCCCCCTTCCTCCTGTGGTATCTCTCTCTCCCATCCCCCTTCCACCTGTGGGATTTCTCTTTCCCATACCCCTTCCTCCTGTGGGATCTCTCTCTCCCATCCCCCTTCCTCCTCTGGGATCTCTCTTCCCCATCCCCCTTCCTCCTGTGGGATCTCTCGTCCCAATCCCCCTTCCTCCTGTGGGAACTCTCATCCCCATCGCCCTTACTCCTGTGGGATCTCTCTTCCCCATCCCCCTTCCTGCTTGGGGATCTCTCTTCCCCATCCCTCCAATTCCTGTGGGATCCCTCTTCACCGACCCCCTTCCTCCGGTGGTTTCTCTCTCTCCCATCCCCCTTCCTCCTGTGGGATCTCTCTTCCCCATCCCCCTTCCTCCTGTGGGATCTCTCTTCCCCATCCCCCTTCCTCCTGTGGAATCTCACTTCCGCATCCCCCTTCCTCCTGGGGGATGCCTCTTCCCCATCCCCCTTCCTCCTCTGGGATCTCTCTTCCCCATCCCCCGTCCTCCTGTGGTATCTCTCTTCCCCATCCTCCTTCCTCCTGTGGGATCTCTCCCCGATCCCACTTACTCCTGCGGTATCTCTCGCTCCCATCCCCCTTCCAGCAGTGGTATCTCTCTCCCCCATCCCCCTTCCTCCTGTGGGATTTCTCTTCCCCATCCCCCATCCTCCTGTGGCATATATCTCTTCCCCATCCCCCTTCCTCCTGTGGGAACTCTCATCCCCATCCCCCTTACTCCTGTGGGATCTCTCTTCCCCATCTTCCTTCCTCCTGTGGGATCTCTCCCCGATCCCACTTCCTCCTGCGGTAGATCTCTCTCCCATCCCCCTTCCAGCAGTGGTATCTCTCTCTCCCATCCCCCTTCCTCCTGTGGGATTTCTCTTCCCCATCCCCCTTCCTCCTGTGGGATCTCTCTTCCCCATCCCCCTTCCTCCTGTGGGATCTCTCTTCCCCATCCCCCTTCCTCCTGTGGGATATCTCTTCCCCATCACCCTTCCTCCTGTGTGATCTCTTTCCCAACCACATTCCTCCTGTGGGATCCCTCTTACCCATCGCCATTCCTCCTGCGGGTGCTATTTTCCCCATCCTCCTTCCTCCTGTGGGATTTCTCTTCCCCATCCCACATCCACCTCTGGGATCTCTCTTCCCCATTCCCCCTCCTTCTCAGAGATCTTTCTTCCCTGCCCCCCATCCTCCTGGGGAACTCTCATCCCCATCCCCCTTACTCCTGTAGGATCTCTCTTCCCCATCCCCCGTCCTGCTTGGGGATCTCTCTCTCCCATCCCCCTTCCTCCTGTGGTATCTCTCTCTCCCATCCCACTTCCTCCTGTGGGATTTCTCTTCCCCATCCCGCTTGCTCCTGTGGGATATCTCTTCCCCATCCCCCTTCCTCCTCTGGGATCTCTCTTCCCCATCCCCCTTCCTCCCGTGGAATCTCTCTTCCCCATCCCCCTTCCTCCTGTGGGATTCTCCACCATCCCCCTTCCTCCTGTGGTATCTCTCTCTCCCATCCCCCTTCCTCCTGTGGGATTTCTCTTCCCCATCCCCCTTCCTCCTGTGGGATATCTCTTCCCCATCCCCCTTTCTCCTGTGGAATCTCTCTTCCCCATCCCCCTTCCTCCTGTGGGATATCTCTACCCCATCACCCTTCCTCCTGTGGGATCTCTTTCCCAACCACATTCCTCCTGTGGTATCCCTCTTCCCCATCGCCATTCCTCCTGCGGGTTCTCTTTTCCCCATCCTCCTTCCTCCTGTGGGATTTCTCTTCCCCATCCCACATCCACCTCTAGGATCTCTCTTCCCCATTCCCCCTCCTTCTCAGAGATCTTTCTTCCCTGTCCCCCATCCTCCTGGGGAACTCTCATCCCCATCCCCCTTACTCCTGTGGGATCTCTCTTCCCCATCCCCGTTCCTGCTTGGGGATCTCTCTCTCCCATCCCCCTTCCTCCTGTGGTATCTCTCTCTCCCATCCCCCTTCCTCCTGTAGGATTTCTCTTCCACATCCCCCTTCCTCCTGTGGGATATCTCTTCCCCATCACCCTTCCTCCTCTGGGATCTATCTTCCCCATCCCCCTTCCTCCTGTGGAATCTCTCTTCCCCATCCCGCTTCCTCCTGTGGGATACTCCACCATCCACCTTCCTCCTGTGGAATCTCTCTTCCCCATCCCCCATCCTCCTGTGGGATCTCTCTTCCCCATCCCCCTTCCTGCTTGGGGATCTCTCTTCCCCATCCCCCTTATTCCTGTGGGATCTCTCTTCCCCATCCCCCTAATTCCTGTGGGAACTCTCTTCCCCATCCCCCTTATTCCTGTGGGATTTCTCTCCCCAACCCCCTTACTCCTGTGGGATCGCACTGCCCAATCCCCCATCCTCCGGTGGGATCTGTCTCTCTCATCCCCCTTCCTCCTGTGGGATCTCTCTTCCCCATCTCCCTTCCTCCTGTGGGATCTCACTTTCCCAACCCGCATCCTCCGGTGGGATCTGACTCTCCCATTCCCCTTCCACCGGTGGTATCTCTCTCTCCAATCCCCCTTCCTCCTGTGGGATTTCTCTTCACCATCCCCCTTCCTCCTGTGGGATCTCTCTTCCCCATCCTCCTTCCTCCTGTGGGATATCTCTACCCCATCCCCCTTCCTCCTGTGGGATCTCTCTTCCCCATCCCCCTTCCTCCCGTGGGATCTCTCTTCCCCATTCCCCTTCCTCCTATGGGATCTCTTTCCCATCCCCCTTCCTCCTGTGGGATCTATCTTCCCCCTCTCCCTTCCTCCTGTGGGATCTCTCTTTCCCATCCCCCGTCCTCCTCTGGGATATCTTCCCCATGCCCCTTCCTCCTGTGGGATATCTACTCATCATCCCCTTCCTCCTATGGGATCTCTATTCACCATCCCCCTTCTTCCTGTGGGTTCTCTCTTCCCCATCCCCCTTCCTCCTGTGGGTTCTCTTTTCCCCATCCCCCTTCTTCCTGTGGGATCTCTTCCCCATCCCCATTCCTCCTGTGGGATCTCTCTTCCCCATCCCCCTTACTCCATTGGGATCTCTCTTTCCCATTACCCTTCCTCCTGTGGGATCTCTTCCCCATCCCCATTCCTCCTGTGGGATCTCTCTTCCCCATCCCCCTTACTCCATTGGGATCACTCTTTCCCATTACCCTTCGTCCTGTGGGATATCTCCAAAATCCCACTTCATCCTGTGGTATCTATCTCTCCCATCCCCCAACCACCAGTGGTATCTCTCTCTCCCATCCCCCTTCCTCCTTTGGGATTTCTCTTCCCCATTGCCCTTCCTCCTTTGGGATTTCTCTTCACCATCCTCCTTCCTCCTGTGGGATCTGTCTACCCCATCCCCCTTCTTCCTGTGGGATCTCTTCCCCATCCCCATTCCTCCTGTGGGATCTCTCTTCCCAATCCCCCTTACTCCATTGGGATCTCTCTTCCCCTTCTCCCATACACCTCTGGGATGTCTTGCCCATTCCCCGTCCTCCTGTGGGATCTCTATTCAACATCCCCTTTCCTCCTGTGGGATTTCTCTTCCCCATCCCCCTTCCTCCTGTGGGATCTCTCTTCCCCATCCCCCTTACTCCTGTGGGAACTTTCATCCCCATCCCCCTTCCTCCTGTGGTATCTCTCTCTCCCATCCCCCTTCCACCTGTGGGATTTCTCTTTCCCATACCCCTTCCTCCTGTGGGATCTCTCTCTCCCATCCCCCTTCCTCCTCTGGGATCTCTCTTCCCCATTCCCCTTCCTCCTATGGGATCTCTTTCCCATCCCCCTTCCTCCTGTGGGATCTATCTTCCCCCTCTCCCTTCATCCTGTGGGATCTCTCTTTCCAATCCCCCGTCCTCCTCTGGGATATCTTCCCCATGCCCCTTCCTCCTGTGGGATATCTACTCATCATCCCCTTCCTCCTATGGGATCTCTATTCACCATCCCCCTTCCTCCTGTGGGATCTCTCTTCCCCATCCCCCTTCCTCCTGTGGGTTCTCTTTTCCCCATCCCCCTTCTTCCTGTGGGATCTCTTCCCCATCCCCATTCCTCCTGTGGGATCTCTCTTCCCCATCCCCCTTACTCCATTGGGATCTCTCTTTCCCATTACCCTTCCTCCTGTGGGATCTCTTCCGCATCCCCATTACTCCTGTGGGATCTCACTTCCCCATCCCCCTTACTCCATTGGGATCTCTCTTTCCCATTACCCTTCGTCCTGTGGGATATCTCCAAAATCCCACTTCCTCCTGTGGTATCTATCTCTCCCATCCCCCAACCACCAGTGGTATCTCTCTCTCCCATCCCCCTTCATCCTTTGGGATTTCTCTTCCCCATTGCCCTTCCTCCTTTGGGATTTCTCTTCACCATCCTCCTTCCTCCTGTGGGATCTGTCTACCCCATCCCCCTTCTTCCTGTGGTATCTCTTCCCCAAACCCATTCCTCCTGTGGGATCTCTCTTCCCAATCCCCCTTACTCCATTGGGATCTCTCTTCCCCTTCCCCCATACACCTCTGGGATGTCTTCCCCATTCCCCGTCCTCCTGTGGGATCTCTATTCAATATCCCCTTTCCTCCTGTGGGATTTCTCTTCCCCATCCCCCTTCCTCCTGTGGGATCTCTCTTCCCCATCCCCCTTCCTCCTGTGGGATCTCTCTTTCCCATCCCCCGTCCTCATCTGGGATATCTTCCCCATGCCCCTTCCTCCTGTGGGATATCTACTCATCATCCCCTTCCTCCTATGGGATCTCTATTCACCATCCCCCTTCCTCCTGTGGGATCTCTCTTCCCCATCCCCCTTCCTCCTGTGGGTTCTCTTTTCCCCATCCCCCTTCTTCCTGTGGGATCTCTTCCCCATCCCCATTCCTCCTGTGGGATCTCTCTTCCCCATCCCCCTTACTCAATTGGGATCTCTCTTTCCCATTACCCTTCCTCCTGTGGGATCTCTTCCCCATCCCCATTCCTCCTGTGGGATCTCTCTTCCCCATCCCCCTTATTCCATTGGGATCTCTCTTTCCCATTACCCTTCGTCCTGTGGGATATCTCCAAAATCCCACTTCCTCCTGTGGTATCTATCTCTCCCATCCCCCAACCACCAGTGGTATCTCTCCCTCCCATCCCCCTTCCTCCTTTGGGATTTCTCTTCCCCATTGCCCTTCCTCCTTTGGGATTTCTCTTCACCATCCTCCTTCCTCCTGTGGGATCTGTCTACCCCATCCCCCTTCTTCCTGTGGGATCTCTTCCCCATCCCCATTCCTCCTGTGCGATCTCTCTTCCCAATCCCCCTTACTCCATTGGGATCTCTCTTCCCCTTCCCCCATACACCTCTGGGATGTCTTCCCCATTCCCCGTCCTCCTGTGGGATCTCTATTCAACATCCCCTTTCCTCCTGTGGGATTTCTCTTCCCCATCCCCCTTCCTCCTGTGGGATCTCTCTTCCCCATCTCCCATCCTCCGGTGGGATCTCTCTTCCCCATCCCCCTTCCTCCTGTGGGATCTCTGTTCCCCATCCTCCTTCCTCCTGTGGGATCTCTCTAACCCATCCCACTTCTTCCTGTGGGATCGCTTCCCCATCCCCATTCCTCCTGTGGGATCTCTCTTCCCCATCCCCCTTACTCCATTGGGATCTCTCTTTCCCATTACCCTTCCTCCTGTGGGATATCTCCAAAATCCCACTTCCTCCTGCGGTATCTATCTCTCCCATCCCCCTTCCTATGGTAGCATCTCTCTCTCCCATTCCCCTTCCTCCTGAAGGATTTCTCTTCCCCATCGCCCTTCCTCCTTTGGGATGTCTCTTCTCCATCCCCCTTCATCCTGTGGGATCTCTCTTCCCCATCCCCTTTCCTCCTGTGGGATTCTCTTCCCCATCCCCCTTATTCCTGTGGGATCTGTCTTTCCCATCCCCCTTCCTCCTGTGGGTTCTCTTTTCCCCATCCTCCTTCCTCCAGTGGGATTTCTCTTCCCCATCCCACTTCCACCTCTGGGATCTCTCTTCCCCATTCCCCATACTTCTCAGAGATCTTTCTTCTCCGTCCCCCTTCCTCCTGGGGGATCTCTCTTCTCAATCCCTCTTCCTCCTGGAGGATCTCTCTTCCCCATCACCCGTTCCCCGGTGGGATCTCTCTTCCCCATCCCTCTTCCTCCTGTGGGATCTCTCTACCCCGTCCCCCTTCCTCATGTGTGATCTCTCTTCCCATCCCCCTTCCACCTGTGGCATCTCCCTTCACCATCCCCCTTCGTCCTGTGGGATCTCTCTTCCCCATCCCCCTTCCTGCTTGGGGATCTCTCTTCCCCATCCCCCTTATTCCTGTGGGATCTCTCTTCCCCATCCCCCTAATTCCTGTGGGAACTCTCTTCCCCATCCCCCTTATTCCTGTGGGATTTCTCTCCCCAACCCCCTTACTCCTGTGGGATCGCACTGCCCAATCCCCCATCCTCCGGTGGGATCTGTCTCTCTCATCCCCCTTCCTCCTGTGGGATCTCTCTTCCCCATCTCCCTTCCTCCTGTGGGATCTCACTTTCCCAACCCGCATCCTCCGGTGGGATCTGTCTCTCCCATTCCCCTTCCACCGGTGGTATCTCTCTCTCCAATCCCCCTTCCTCCTGTGGGATTTCTCTTCACCATCCCCCTTCCTCCTGTGGGATCTCTCTTCCCCATCCCCCTTCCTCCTGTGGGAACTCTCTTCCCCATCCCCCTTCCTCCCGTGGGATCTCTCTTCCCCATTCCCCTTCCTCCTGTGGGATCTCTTCCCCATCCCCATTCCTCCTGTGGGATCTCTCTTCCCCATCCCCCTTACTCCATTGGGATCTCTCTTTCCCATTACCCTTCCTCCTGTGGGATATCTCCAAAATCCCACTTCCTCCTGCGGTATCTATCTCTCCCATCCCCCTTCCTATGGTAGCATCTCTCTCTCCCATTCCCCTTCCTCCTGAAGGATTTCTCTTCCCCATCGCCCTTCCTCCTTTGGGATGTCTCTTCTCCATCCCCCTTCATCCTGTGGGATCTCTCTTCCCCATCCCCTTTCCTCCTGTGGGATTCTCTTCCCCATCCCCCTTATTCCTGTGGGATCTGTCTTTCCCATCGCCCTTCCTCCTGTGGGTTCTCTTTTCCCCATCCTCCTTCCTCCAGTGGGATTTCTCTTCCCCATCCCACTTCCACCTCTGGGATCTCTCTTCCCCATTCCCCATACTTCTCAGAGATCTTTCTTCTCCGTCCCCCTTCCTCCTGGGGGATCTCTCTTCTCAATCCCTCTTCCTCCTGGAGGATCTCTCTTCCCCATCACCCGTTCCCCGGTGGGATCTCTCTTCCCCATCCCCCTTCCTCCTGAGGGATCTCTCTTCCCATCCCTCTTCCTCCTGTGGGATCTCTCTACCCCGTCCCCCTTCCTCATGTGTGATCTCTCTTCCCATCCCCCTTCCACCTGTGGCATCTCCCTTCACCATCCCCCTTCGTCCTGTGGGATCTCTCTTCCCCATCCCCCTTCCTGCTTGGGGATCTCTCTTCCCCATCCCCCTTATTCCTGTGGGATCTCTCTTCCCCATCCCCCTAATTCCTGTGGGAACTCTCTTCCCCATCCCCCTTATTCCTGTGGGATTTCTCTCCCCATCCCCCTTACTCCTGTGGGATCGCACTGCCCAAACCCCCATCCTCCGGTGGGATCTGTCTCTCTCATCCCCCTTCCTCCTGTGGGATCTCTCTTCCCCATCTCCCTTCCTCCTGTGGGATCTCACTTTCCCAACCCGCATCCTCCGGTGGGATCTGTCTCTCCCATTCCCCTTCCACCGGTGGTATCTCTCTCTCCAATCCCCCTTCCTCCTGTGGGATTTCTCTTCACCATCCCCCTTCCTCCTGTGGGATCTCTCTTCCCCATCCTCCTTCCTCCTGTGGGATCTCTCTACCCCATCCCCCTTCCTCCTGTGGGATCTCTCTTCCCCATCCCCCTTCCTCCCGTGGGATCTCTCTTCCCCATTCCCCTTCCTCCTATGGGATCTCTTTCCCATCCCCCTTCCTCCTGTGGGATCTATCTTCCCCCTCTCCCTTCCTCCTGTGGGATCTCTCTTTCCCATCCCCCGTCCTCCTCTGGGATATCTTCCCCATGCCCCTTCCTCCTGTGGGATATCTACTCATCATCCCCTTCCTCCTATGGGATCTCTATTCACCATCCCCCTTCCTCCTGTGGGATCTCTCTTCCCCATCCCCCTTCCTCCTGTGGGTTCTCTTTTCCCCATCCCCCTTCTTCCTGTGGGATCTCTTCCCCATCCCCATTCCTCCTGTGGGATCTCTCTTCCCCATCCCCCTTACTCCATTGGGATCTCTCTTTCCCATTACCCTTCCTCCTGTGGGATCTCTTCCCCATCCCCATTCCTCCTGTGGGATCTCTCTTCCCCATCCCCCTTACTCCATTGGGATCTCTCTTTCCCATTACCCTTCGTCCTGTGGGATATCTCTAAAATCCCACTTCCTCCTGTGGTATCTATCTCTCCCATCCCCCAACCACCAGTGGTATCTCTCTCTCCCATCCCCCTTCCTCCCTTGGGATTTCTCTTCCCCATTGCCCTTCCTCCTTTGGGATTTCTCTTCACCATCCTCCTTCCTCCTGTGGGATCTGTCTACCCCATCCCCCTTCTTCCTGTGGGATCTCTTCCCCATCCCCATTCCTCCTGTGGGATCTCTCTTCCCAATCCCCCTTACTCCATTGGGATCTCTCTTCCCCTTCCCCCATACACCTCTGGGATGTCTTGCCCATTCCCCGTCCTCCTGTGGGATCTCTATTCAACATCCCCTTTCCTCCTGTGGGATTTCTCTTCCCCATCCCACTTCCACCTCTGGGATCTCTCTTCCCCATTCCCCATACTTCTCAGAGATCTTTCTTCTCCGTCCCCCTTCCTCCTGGGGGATCTCTCTTCTCAATCCCTCTTCCTCCTGGAGGATCTCTCTTCCCCATCACCCGTTCCCCGGTGGGATCTCTCTTCCCCATCCCCCTTCCTCCTGAGGGATCTCTCTTCCCATCCCTCTTCCTCCTGTGGGATCTCTCTACCCCGTCCCCCTTCCTCATGTGTGATCTCTCTTCCCATCCCCCTTCCACCTGTGGCATCTCCCTTCACCATCCCCCTTCGTCCTGTGGGATCTCTCTTCCCCATCCCCCTTCCTGCTTGGGGATCTCTCTTCCCCATCCCCCTTATTCCTGTGGGATCTCTCTTCCCCATCCCCCTAATTCCTGTGGGAACTCTCTTCCCCATCCCCCTTATTCCTGTGGGATTTCTCTCCCCAACCCCCTTACTCCTGTGGGATCGCACTGCCCAAACCCCCATCCTCCGGTGGGATCTGTCTCTCTCATCCCCCTTCCTCCTGTGGGATCTCTCTTCCCCATCTCCCTTCCTCCTGTGGGATCTCACTTTCCCAACCCGCATCCTCCGGTGGGATCTGTCTCTCCCATTCCCCTTCCACCGGTGGTATCTCTCTCTCCAATCCCCCTTCCTCCTGTGGGATTTCTCTTCACCATCCCCCTTCCTCCTGTGGGATCTCTCTTCCCCATCCTCCTTCCTCCTGTGGGATCTCTCTACCCCATCCCCCTTCCTCCTGTGGGATCTCTCTTCCCCATCCCCCTTCCTCCCGTGGGATCTCTCTTCCCCATTCCCCTTCCTCCTATGGGATCTCTTTCCCATCCCCCTTCCTCCTGTGGGATCTATCTTCCCCCTCTCCCTTCCTCCTGTGGGATCTCTCTTTCCCATCCCCCGTCCTCCTCTGGGATATCTTCCCCATGCCCCTTCCTCCTGTGGGATATCTACTCATCATCCCCTTCCTCCTATGGGATCTCTATTCACCATCCCCCTTCCTCCTGTGGGATCTCTCTTCCCCATCCCCCTTCCTCCTGTGGGTTCTCTTTTCCCCATCCCCCTTCTTCCTGTGGGATCTCTTCCCCATCCCCATTCCTCCTGTGGGATCTCTCTTCCCCATCCCCCTTACTCCATTGGGATCTCTCTTTCCCATTACCCTTCCTCCTGTGGGATCTCTTCCCCATCCCCATTCCTCCTGTGGGATCTCTCTTCCCCATCCCCCTACTCCATTGGGATCTCTCTTTCCCATTACCCTTCGTCCTGTGGGATATCTCCAAAATCCCACTTCCTCCTGTGGTATCTATCTCTCCCATCCCCCAACCACCAGTGGTATCTCTCTCTCCCATCCCCCTTCCTCCCTTGGGATTTCTCTTCCCCATTGCCCTTCCTCCTTTGGGATTTCTCTTCACCATCCTCCTTCCTCCTGTGGGATCTGTCTACCCCATCCCCCTTCTTCCTGTGGGATCTCTTCCCCATCCCCATTCCTCCTGTGGGATCTCTCTTCCCAATCCCCCTTACTCCATTGGGATCTCTCTTCCCCTTCCCCCATACACCTCTGGGATGTCTTGCCCATTCCCCGTCCTCCAGTGGGATCTCTATTCAACATCCCCTTTCCTCCTGTGGGATTTCTCTTCCCCATCCCCCTTCCTCCTGTGGGATCTCTCTTCCCCATCCCCCTTACTCCTGTGGGAACTTTCATACCGATCCCCCTTCCTCCCGTGGGATCTCTCTTCCCCATTCCCCTTCCTCCTATGGGATCTCTTTCCCATCCCCCTTCCTCCTGTGGGATCTATCTTCCCCCTCTCCCTTCCTCCTGTGGGATCTCTCTTTCCCATCCCCCGTCCTCCTCTGGGATATCTTCCCCATGCCCCTTCCTCCTGTGGGATATCTACTCATCATCCCCTTCCTCCTATGGGATCTCTATTCACCATCCCCCTTCCTCCTGTGGGATCTCTCTTCCCCATCCCCCTTCCTCCTGTGGGTTCTCTTTTCCCCATCCCCCTTCTTCCTGTGGGATCTCTTCCCCATCCCCATTCCTCCTGTGGGATCTCTCTTCCCCATCCCCCTTACTCCATTGGGATCTCTCTTTCCCATTACCCTTCCTCCTGTGGGATCTCTTCCCCATCCCCATTCCTCATGTGGGATCTCTCTTCCCCATCCCCCTTACTCCATTGGGATCTCTCTTTCCCATTACCCTTCGTCCTGTGGGATATCTCTAAAATCCCACTTCCTCCTGTGGTATCTATCTCTCCCATCCCCCAACCACCAGTGGTATCTCTCTCTCCCATCCCCCTTCCTCCCTTGGGATTTCTCTTCCCCATTGCCCTTCCTCCTTTGGGATTTCTCTTCACCATCCTCCTTCCTCCTGTGGGATCTGTCTACCCCATCCCCCTTCTTCCTGTGGGATCTCTTCCCCATCCCCATTCCTCCTGTGGGATCTCTCTTCCCAATCCCCCTTACTCCATTGGGATCTCTCTTCCCCTTCCCCCATACACCTCTGGGATGTCTTGCCCATTCCCCGTCCTCCTGTGGGATCTCTATTCAACATCCCCTTTCCTCCTGTGGGATTTCTCTTCCCCATCCCACTTCCACCTCTGGGATCTCTCTTCCCCATTCCCCATACTTCTCAGAGATCTTTCTTCTCCGTCCCCCTTCCTCCTGGGGGATCTCTCTTCTCAATCCCTCTTCCTCCTGGAGGATCTCTCTTCCCCATCACCCGTTCCCCGGTGGGATCTCTCTTCCCCATCCCCCTTCCTCCTGAGGGATCTCTCTTCCCATCCCTCTTCCTCCTGTGGGATCTCTCTACCCCGTCCCCCTTCCTCATGTGTGATCTCTCTTCCCATCCCCCTTCCACCTGTGGCATCTCCCTTCACCATCCCCCTTCGTCCTGTGGGATCTCTCTTCCCCATCCCCCTTCCTGCTTGGGGATCTCTCTTCCCCATCCCCCTTATTCCTGTGGGATCTCTCTTCCCCATCCCCCTAATTCCTGTGGGAACTCTCTTCCCCATCCCCCTTATTCCTGTGGGATTTCTCTCCCCAACCCCCTTACTCCTGTGGGATCGCACTGCCCAAACCCCCATCCTCCGGTGGGATCTGTCTCTCTCATCCCCCTTCCTCCTGTGGGATCTCTCTTCCCCATCTCCCTTCCTCCTGTGGGATCTCACTTTCCCAACCCGCATCCTCCGGTGGGATCTGTCTCTCCCATTCCCCTTCCACCGGTGGTATCTCTCTCTCCAATCCCCCTTCCTCCTGTGGGATTTCTCTTCACCATCCCCCTTCCTCCTGTGGGATCTCTCTTCCCCATCCTCCTTCCTCCTGTGGGATCTCTCTACCCCATCCCCCTTCCTCCTGTGGGATCTCTCTTCCCCATCCCCCTTCCTCCCGTGGGATCTCTCTTCCCCATTCCCCTTCCTCCTATGGGATCTCTTTCCCATCCCCCTTCCTCCTGTGGGATCTATCTTCCCCCTCTCCCTTCCTCCTGTGGGATCTCTCTTTCCCATCCCCCGTCCTCCTCTGGGATATCTTCCCCATGCCCCTTCCTCCTGTGGGATATCTACTCATCATCCCCTTCCTCCTATGGGATCTCTATTCACCATCCCCCTTCCTCCTGTGGGATCTCTCTTCCCCATCCCCCTTCCTCCTGTGGGTTCTCTTTTCCCCATCCCCCTTCTTCCTGTGGGATCTCTTCCCCATCCCCATTCCTCCTGTGGGATCTCTCTTCCCCATCCCCCTTACTCCATTGGGATCTCTCTTTCCCATTACCCTTCCTCCTGTGGGATCTCTTCCCCATCCCCATTCCTCCTGTGGGATCTCTCTTCCCCATCCCCCTACTCCATTGGGATCTCTCTTTCCCATTACCCTTCGTCCTGTGGGATATCTCCAAAATCCCACTTCCTCCTGTGGTATCTATCTCTCCCATCCCCCAACCACCAGTGGTATCTCTCTCTCCCATCCCCCTTCCTCCCTTGGGATTTCTCTTCCCCATTGCCCTTCCTCCTTTGGGATTTCTCTTCACCATCCTCCTTCCTCCTGTGGGATCTGTCTACCCCATCCCCCTTCTTCCTGTGGGATCTCTTCCCCATCCCCATTCCTCCTGTGGGATCTCTCTTCCCAATCCCCCTTACTCCATTGGGATCTCTCTTCCCCTTCCCCCATACACCTCTGGGATGTCTTGCCCATTCCCCGTCCTCCTGTGGGATCTCTATTCAACATCCCCTTTCCTCCTGTGGGATTTCTCTTCCCCATCCCCCTTCCTCCTGTGGGATCTCTCTTCCCCATCCCCCTTGCTCCTGTGGGAACTTTCATACCGATCCCCCTTCCTCCTGTGGTATCTCTCTCTCCCATCCCCCTTCCACCTGTGGGATATCTCTTTCCCATACCCCTTCCTCCTGTGGGATCTCTCTCTCCCATCCCCCTTCCTCCTCTGGGATCTCTCTTCCCCATCCCCCTTCCTCCTGTGGGATCTCTCGTCCCAATCCCCCTTCCTCCTGTGGGAACTCTCATCCCCATCGCCCTTACTCCTGTGGGATCTCTCTTCCCCATCCCCCTTCCTGCTTGGGGATCTCTCTTCCCCATCCCTCCAATTCCTGTGGGATCCCTCTTCACCGACCCCCTTCCTCCGGTGGTTTCTCTCTCTCCCATCCCCCTTCCTCCTGTGGGATCTCTCTTCCCCATCCCCCTTCCTCCTGTGGGATCTCTCTTCCCCATCCCCCTTCCTCCTGTGGAATCTCACTTCCGCATCCCCCTTCCTCCTGGGGGATGCCTCTTCCCCATCCCCCTTCCTCCTCTGGGATCTCTCTTCCCCATCCCCCGTCCTCCTGTGGTATCTCTCTTCCCGATCCTCCTTCCTCCTGTGGGATCTCTCCCCGATCCCACTTACTCCTGCGGTATCTCTCGCTCCCATCCCCCTTCCAGCAGTGGTATCTCTCTCCCCCATCCCCCTTCCTCCTGTGGGATTTCTCTTCCCCATCCCCCTTCCTCCTGTGGCATATATCTCTTCCCCATCCCCCTTCCTCCTGTGGGAACTCTCATCCCCATCCCCCTTACTCCTGTGGAATCTCTCTTCCCCATCTTCCTTCCTCCTGTGGGATCTCTCCCCGATCCCACTTCCTCCTGCGGTAGATCTCTCTCCCATCCCCCTTCCGGCAGTGGTATCTCTCTCTCCCATCCCCCTTCCTCCTGTGGGATTTCTCTTCCCCATCCCCCTTCCTCCTGTGGGATCTCTCTTCCCCATCCCCCTTCCTCCTGTGGGATCTCTCTTCCCCATCCCCCTTCCTCCTGTGGGATATCTCTTCCCCATCACCCTTCCTCCTGTGTGATCTCTTTCCCAACCACATTCCTCCTGTGGGATCCCTCTTCCCCATCGCCATTCCTCCTGCGGGTTCTATTTTCCCCATCCTCCTTCCTCCTGTGGGATTTCTCTTCCCCATCCCACATCCACCTCTGGGATCTCTCTTCCCCATTCCCCCTCCTTCTCAGAGATCTTTCTTCCCTGCCCCCCATCCTCCTGGGGAACTCTCATCCCCATCCCCCTTACTCCTGTGGGATCTCTCTTCCCCATCCCCCGTCCTGCTTGGGGATCTCTCTCTCCCATCCCCCTTCCTCCTGTGGTATCTCTCTCTCCCATCCCACTTCCTCCTGTGGGATTTCTCTTCCCCATCCCGCTTGCTCCTGTGGGATATCTCTTCCCCATCCCACTTCCTCCTCTGGGATCTCTCTTCCCCATCCCACTTCCTCCTGTGGGATTCTCCACCATCCCCCTTCCTCCTGTGGTATCTCTCTCTCCCATCCCCCTTCCTCCTGTGGGATTTCTCTTCCCCATCCCCCTTCCTCCTGTGGGATATCTCTTCCCCATCCCTCTTTCTCCTGTGGGATCTCTCTTCCCCATCCCCCTTCCTCCTGTGGGATATCTCTACCCCATCACCCTTCCTCCTGTGGGATCTCTTTCCCAACCACATTCCTCCTGTGGTATCCCTCTTCCCCATCGCCATTCCTCCTGTGGGTTCTCTTTTCCCCATCCTCCTTCCTCCTGTGGGATTTCTCTTCCCCATCCCACATCCACCTCTAGGATCTCTCTTCCCCATTCCCCCTCCTTCTCAGAGATCTTTCTTCCCTGTCCCCCATCCTCCTGGGGAACTCTCATCCCCATCCCCCTTACTCCTGTGGGATCTCTCTTCCCCATCCCCCTTCCTGCTTGGGGATCTCTCTCTCCCATCCCCCTTCCTCCTGTGGTATCTCTCTCTCCCATCCCCCTTCCTCCTGTAGGATTTCTCTTCCACATCCCCCTTCCTCCTGTGGGATATCTCTTCCCCATCACCCTTCCTCCTCTGGGATCTCTCTTCCCCATCCCCCTTCCTCCTGTGGAATCTCTCTTCCCCATCCCGCTTCCTCCTGTGGGATACTCCACCATCCCCCTTCCTCCTGTGGAATCTCTCTTCCCCATCCCCCATCCTCCTGTGGGATCTCTCTTCCTCCTGTTGGTCCCTCTTTCCCTTCCCCCTTACTCCTCAGCGATGTCTTCCGCATTCCCCGTCCTCCTGTGGGATCTCTCTTCCCCATCCCCCTTCCTCCTGTGGGGTCTCTCTACCCATCCCCCTTCCTCCTGTGTGATCTCTCTTCCCCATCCCCTTCCTTGCGTGGGATCTCTCTCGCCCATCTCCCTTCATCCTGTGGAATCTCTCTTCCACATCCCCCATGCTCCGGTGGAATGGCTCTCCCCCATCCCCCTTACTCCTGTGGGATCTCTCTGCCCCATCCCACATCCTCCGGTGGGATCTCTCTTCCCCATCCCCCTTCCTCCTGTGGGATCACTCCGCCATCCCCCTTCCTCCTGTGGGATCTCTCGTCCCAATCCCCCTTCCTCCTGTGGGAACTCTCATCCCCACTCCCCTTACTCCTGTGGGATGTCTCTTCCCCATCCTCCTTCCTCCTGTGGGATCTCTCCCCGATCCCACTTCCTCCTGGGGTATCTCTCGCTCCCATCCCCCTTCCAGCAGTGGTATCTCTCTCGCCCATCCCCCTTCCTCCTGTGGGATTTCTCTTCCCCATCCCCCTTCCTCCTGTGGGATATCTCTTCCCCATCACCCTTCCTCCTGTGGGATCTCTTTCCCAACCACATTCCTCCTGTGGGATCCCTCTTCCCCATCACCCTTCCTCCTGCGGGTTCTCTTTTCCCCATCCTCCTTCCTCCTGTGGGATCTCTCTCTCCCATCCCCCTTCCACCTCTGGGATATCTCTTCCCCATCCCCCTTCCTTCTGTGGGAACTCTCATTCCCATCCCCCTTACTCCTGTGGGTTCTCTCTTCCCCATCCCCCTTCCTGCTTGGGGATCTCTCTTCCCCATCCACCTAATTCCTGTGGGATCCCTCTTCACAGACCCCATTCCTCCGGTGGTTTCTCTCTCTCCCATCCCCCTTCCTCCTGTGGGATCTCTCTTCCCCATCCCCCTTATTCCTGTGGGATCTCTGTCTCCCATCCCCCTTCCACCACTGGGATCTCTCTTCCCCATCCCCCTTCCTCCTGTGGGATCTCTCGTCCCAATCCCCCTTCCTCCTGTGGGAACTCTCTTCCCCATCCCCACAATACCTATGCGATCCCTCTTCACGGACACCCTTCCTCCGGTGGTTTCTCTCTCTCCCATCCCCCTTCCTCCTGTGGGATCTCTCTTCCCCATCCCCCTTCCTCCTGTGGGATCTCTTCCCCATCCCCCTTCCTCCTGTGGAATCTCACTTCCGCATCCCCCTTCCTCCTGGGGGATCTCTCTTCCCCATCCCCCTTCCTCCTGTGGGATCTCTCTCTCCCATCCCTCTTCCACCTCTGGGATCTCTCTTCCCCATCCCCCTTCCTCCTGTGGGATCTCTCGTCCCAATCCCCCTTCCTCCTGTGGGATCTCACTTCCCCATCACCCTTCCTGCTTGGGGATCTCTCTCTCCCATCCCCCTTCCTCCTGTGGGATGTCTTCCCCATCCCCCTTCCTCCTGTGGGATTTTCCTCCATCCCCCTTCCTCCTGTGGTATCTCTCTCTCCCATCCCCTTTCCACCGGTGGTATCTCTCTCTCCCATCCCCCTTCCTCCTGTGGGATCTCTCTTCCCCATCCCCCTTACTCCTGTGGGATCTCTCTTCCTTATCCCCCCAATTCCTGTGCGATCCCTCTTCACCGACACCCTTCCTCCGGTGGTTTCGCTCTCTCTCCCATCCCACTTCCTCCTGTGGGATCTCTCTTCCCCATCCCCCTTCCTCCTGTGGTATCTCTCTCTCCCATCCCCCTTCCTCCTGTGGGATTTCTCTTCCCCATCCCCCTTCCTCCTGTGGGATATCTCTTCCCCATCCCTCTTTCTCCTGTGGGATCTCTCTTCCCCATCCCCCTTCCTCCTGTGGGATATCTCTACCCCATCACCCTTCCTCCTGTGGGATCTCTTTCCCAACCACATTCCTCCTGTGGTATCCCTCTTCCCCATCGCCATTCCTCCTGCGGGTTCTCTTTTCCCCATCCTCCTTCCTCCTGTGGGATTTCTCTTCCCCATCCCACATCCACCTCTAGGATCTCTCTTCCCCATTCCCCCTCCTTCTCAGAGATCTTTCTTCCCTGTCCCCCATCCTCCTGGGGAACTCTCATCCCCATCCCCCTTACTCCTGTGGGATCTCTCTTCCCCATCCCCCTTCCTGCTTGGGGATCTCTCTCTCCCATCCCCCTTCCTCCTGTGGTATCTCTCTCTCCCATCCCCCTTCCTCCTGTAGGATTTCTCTTCCACATCCCCCTTCCTCCTGTGGGATATCTCTTCCCCATCACCCTTCCTCCTCTGGGATCTCTCTTCCCCATCCCCCTTCCTCCTGTGGAATCTCTCTTCCCCATCCCGGTTCCTCCTGTGGGATACTCCACCATCCCCCTTCCTCCTGTGGAATCTCTCTTCCCCATCCCCCATCCTCCTGTGGGATCTCTCTTCCTCCTGTTGGTCCCTCTTTCCCTTCCCCCTTACTCCTCAGCGATGTCTTCCGCATTCCCCGTCCTCCTGTGGGATCTCTCTTCCCCATCCCCCTTCCTCCTGTGGGGTCTCTCTACCCATCCCCCTTCCTCCTGTGGGATCTCTCTTCCCCATCCCCTTCCTTGCGTGGGATCTCTCTCGCCCATCTCCCTTCATCCTGTGGAATCTCTCTTCCACATCCCCCATGCTCCGGTGGAATGGCTCTCCCCCATCCCCCTTACTCCTGTGGGATCTCTCTGCCCCATCCCACATCCTCCGGTGGGATCTCTCTTCCCCATCCCCCTTCCTCCTGTGGGATCGCTCCGCCATCCCCCTTCCTCCTGTGGTATCTCTCGTCCCAATCCCCCTTCCTCCTGTGGGAACTCTCATCCCCACTCCCCTTACTCCTGTGGGATGTCTCTTCCCCATCCTCCTTCCTCCTGTGGGATCTCTCCCCGATCCCACTTCCTCCTGTGGGATCTCTCTTCCCCATCACCCTTATTCCTGTGGGATCTCTGTCTCCCATCCCCCTTCCACCTCTGGGATCTCTCTTCCCCATCCCCCTTCCTCCTGTGGGATCTCTCGTCCCAATCCCCCTTCCTCCTGTGGGAACTCTCTTCCCCATCCCCACAATACCTATGCGATCCCTCTTCACGGACACCCTTCCTCCGGTGGTTTCTCTCTCTCCCATCCCCCTTCCTCCTGTGGGATCTCTCTTCCCCATCCCCCTTCCTCCTGTGGGATCTCTTCCCCATCCCCCTTCCTCCTGTGGAATCTCACTTCCGCATCCCCCTTCCTCCTGGGGGATCTCTCTTCCCCATCCCCCTTCCTCCTGTGGGATCTCTCTCTCCCATCCCTCTTCCACCTCTGGGATCTCTCTTCCCCATCCCCCTTCCTCCTGTGGGATCTCTCGTCCCAATCCCCCTTCCTCCTGTGGGATCTCACTTCCCCATCACCCTTCCTGCTTGGGGATCTCTCTCTCCCATCCCCCTTCCTCCTGTGGGATGTCTTCCCCATCCCCCTTCCTCCTGTGGGATTTTCCTCCATCCCCCTTCCTCCTGTGGTATCTCTCTCTCCCATCCCCTTTCCACCGGTGGTATCTCTCTCTCCCATCCCCCTTCCTCCTGTGGGATCTCTCTTCCCCATCCCCCTTACTCCTGTGGGATCTCTCTTCCTTATCCCCCCAATTCCTGTGCGATCCCTCTTCACCGACACCCTTCCTCCGGTGGTTTCTCTCTCTCTCCCATCCCACTTCCTCCTGTGGGATCTCTCTTCCCCATCCCCCTTCCTCCTGTGGGATCTCTCTTCCCCATCCCCCTTCCTCCTGTGGAATCTCACTTCCGCATCCCCCTTCCTCCTGGGGGATCTCTCTTCCCCATCCCCCTTCCTCCTGTGGGATCTCTCTCTCCCATCCCCCTTCCACCTGTGGGATCTCTCTTCCCCATCCCCCTTCCTCCTGTGGGATCTCTCGTCCCAATCCCCCTTCCTCCTGTGGGATCTCTCTTCCCCATCCTCCTTCCTGCTTGGGGATCTCTCTCTCCCATCCCCCTTCCTCCTGTGGGATCTCTCTTCACCATCTCCCTTCATCCTGTGGAATCTCTCTTCCCCATCCCCCATGATCCGGTGGAATGGCTCTCCCCCATCGCCCTTACTCCTGTGGGATCTCTCTGCCCCATCCCCCATCCTCCGGTGGGATCTGTCCCTCACATCCTCCTTCCTCCTGTGGGATCTCTCTTTCCCATCACCCATCCTCCTCTGGGATGTCTTCCCCATCCCCCTTCCTCCTGTGGGATTCTCCTCCATCCCCCTTCCTCCTGTGGTATCTCTCTCTCCCATTCCCCTTGCACTGGTGGTATCTCTCTCTCCCATCCCCCTTCCTCCTGTGGGATTTCTCTTCCCCATCCCCCAACCTCCTGTGGGATCTCACTTCCCCATCCCCCTTCCTCCTGTGGGATCTCTCTTCCCCATCCCCCTTCCTCCTGTGGAATCTCTCTTCCCCAGCCCCCTTCCTCCTGTGGGATCTCTCTTCCCCATCCCCCTTCCTCCTGTGGCATCTCTCTTCCTCCTGTGGGTCCCTCTTTCCCTTCCCCCTTACTCCTCTGCGATGTCTTCCGCATTCCCAGTCCTCCTGTGGGATCTCTCTTACCCCATCCCCCTACCTCCTGTGGGTTCTCTCTTACCCATCCCCCTTCCTCCTGTGGGGTCTCTCTTCCCCATCCCCCTTCTTCCTGTGGGATCTCTCTCTCTCCCATCCCCCTTCCACCTCTGGGATCTCTCTTCCCCATCCCCCTTCCTACTGTGGGATCTCTCTTCCCCGTCTCCTTCCTTGCGTGGGATCTCTCTCCCCCATCTCCCTTCATCCTGTGGAATCTCTCTTCCCCATCCCCCTTCCTCCTTTGGGATCTCTCTTCCTCCTGTGGGTCCCTATTTCCCTTCCCCGTTAGTCCTCTGCGATGTCTTCCGCAGTCCGCGTCCTCCTGTGGGATCTCTCTTACCCCATCCCCCTACCTCCTGTGGGGTCTCTCTTACCCAACCCCCTTCCTCCTGTGGGGTCTCCCTTCCCCATCCCCCTTCCTCCAGTTGGAACTCTCTTCCCCATCCCCCTTCTTCCTGTGGGATCTCTCTCTCCCATCCCCCTTCCACCTCTGGGATCTCTCTTCCCCATCCCCCTTCCTCCTGTGGGATCTCTCTTCGCCGTCTCCTTCCTTGCGTGGGATCTCTCTCCCCCATCTCCCTTCATCCTGTGGAATCTCTCTTCCCCATCCCCCATGCTCCGGTGGAATGGCTCTCCCCCATCCCCCTTCCTCCTGTGGGATCTCTCTCTCCCATCCCCCTTCCACCTCTGGGATCTCTCTTCCCCATCCCCCTTCCTCCTGTGGGATCTCTCTTCCCCGTCTCCTTCCTTGCGTGGGATCTCTCTCCCCCATCTCCCTTCATCCTGTGGAATCTCTCTTCCCCATCCCCCATGCTCCGGTGGAATGGCTCTTCCCCATCCCCCTTCCTCCTGTGGGATCTCTCTCTCCCATCGCCCTTCCACCTCTGGGATCTCTCTTCCCCATCCCCCTTCCTCCTGTGGGATCTCTCGTCCCCCTCTCCTTCCTTGCGTGGGATCTCTCTCCCCCATCTCCCTTCATCCTGTGGAATCTCTCTTCCCCATCCCCCATGCTCCGGTGGAATGGCTCTTCCCCATCCCCCTTCCTCCTGTGGGATCTCTCTCTCCCATCCCCCTTCCACCTCTGGGATCTCTCTTCCCCATCCCCCTTCCTCCTGTGGGATCTCTCTTCCCCGTCTCCTTCCTTGCGTGGGATCTCTCTCCCCCATCTCCCTTCATCCTGTGGAATCTCTCTTCCCCATCCCCCATGCTCCGGTGGAATGGCTCTCCCCCATCCCCCTTACACCTGTGGGATCTCTCTGCCCCATCCCCCATCCTCCGGTGGGATCTCTCTTCCCCATCCCCCTTCCTCCTGTGGGATATCTCTTCCCCATCCCCCTTCCTCCTGTGGGATCTCTCTTCTCCATCCCCCTTCCTCCTGTGGGATCTCTCTTCCCCATCCCCCTTCCTCCTGTGGGATATCTCTTCCCCATCACCCTTCCTCCTGTGGGATCTCTTTCTCAACCACATTCCTCCTGTGGGATCCCTCTTCCCCATCGCCATTCCTCCTGCGGGTTCTCTTTTCCCCATCCTCCTTCCTCCTGTGGGATTTCTCTTCCCCATCCCACATCCACCCCTGGGATCTCTCTTCCCCATTCCCCCTCCTTCTCAGAGATCTTTCTTCCCTGTCCCCCATCCTCCTGGTGATCTCTCTTCCCCATCCCCCTTCCTCCTGTGGGATCACTCCGCCATCCCCCTTCCTCCTGTGGGATCTCTCGTCCCAATCCCCCTTCCTCCTGTGGTATCTCTCTCTCCCATCCCACTTCCTCCTGTGGGATTTCTCTCCCCCATCCCGCTTCCTCCTGTGGGATCTCTCTTCCCCATCCCCCTTATTCCTGTGGGATCTCTGTCTCCCATCCCCCTTCCACCTCTGGGATCTCTCTTCCCCATCCCCCTTCCTCCTGTGGGATCTCTCGTCCCAATCCCCCTTCCTCCTGTGGGAACTCTCTTCCCCATCCCCACAATACCTATGCGATCCCTCTTCACGGACACCCTTCCTCCGGTGGTTTCTCTCTCTCCCATCCCCCTTCCTCCTGTGGGATCTCTCTTCCCCATCCCCCTTCCTCCTGTGGGATCTCTTCCCCATCCCCCTTCCTCCTGTGGAATCTCACTTCCGCATCCCCCTTCCTCCTGGGGGATCTCTCTTCCCCATCCCCCTTCCTCCTGTGGGATCTCTCTCTCCCATCCCTCTTCCACCTCTGGGATCTCTCTTCCCCATCCCCCTTCCTCCTGTGGGATCTCTCGTCCCAATCCCCCTTCCTCCTGTGGGATCTCACTTCCCCATCACCCTTCCTGCTTGGGGATCTCTCTCTCCCATCCCCCTTCCTCCTGTGGGATGTCTTCCCCATCCCCCTTCCTCCTGTGGGATTTTCCTCCATCCCCCTTCCTCCTGTGGTATCTCTCTCTCCCATCCCCTTTCCACCGGTGGTATCTCTCTCTCCCATCCCCCTTCCTCCTGTGGGATCTCTCTTCCCCATCCCCCTTACTCCTGTGGGATCTCTCTTCCTTATCCCCCCAATTCCTGTGCGATCCCTCTTCACCGACACCCTTCCTCCGGTGGTTTCTCTCTCTCTCCCATCCCACTTCCTCCTGTGGGATCTCTCTTCCCCATCCCCCTTCCTCCTGTGGGATCTCTCTTCCCCATCCCCCTTCCTCCTGTGGAATCTCACTTCCGCATCCCCCTTCCTCCTGGGGGATCTCTCTTCCCCATCCCCCTTCCTCCTGTGGGATCTCTCTCTCCCATCCCCCTTCCACCTCTGGGATCTCTCTTCCCCATCCCCCTTCCTCCTGTGGGATCTCTCGTCCCAATCCCCCTTCCTCCTGTGGGATCTCTCTTCCCCATCCTCCTTCCTGCTTGGGGATCTCTCTCTCCCATCCCCCTTCCTCCTGTGGGATCTCTCTTCACCATCTCCCTTCATCCTGTGGAATCTCTCTTCCCCATCCCCCATGATCCGGTGGAATGGCTCTCCCCCATCGCCCTTACTCCTGTGGGATCTCTCTGCCCCATCCCCCATCCTCCGGTGGGATCTGTCCCTCACATCCTCCTTCCTCCTGTGGGATCTCTCTTTCCCATCACCCATCCTCCTCTGGGATGTCTTCCCCATCCCCCTTCCTCCTGTGGGATTCTCCTCCATCCCCCTTCCTCCTGTGGTATCTCTCTCTCCCATTCCCCTTCCACTGGTGGTATCTCTCTCTCCCATCCCCCTTCCTCCTGTGGGATTTCTCTTCCCCATCCCCCAACCTCCTGTGGGATCTCACTTCCCCATCCCCCTTCCTCCTGTGGGATCTCTCTTCCCCATCCCCCTTCCTCCTGTGGAATCTCTCTTCCCCAGCCCCCTTCCTCCTGTGGGATCTCTCTTCCCCATCCCCCTTCCTCCTGTGGGATCTCTCTTCCTCCTGTGGGTCCCTCTTTCCCTTCCCCCTTACTCCTCTGCGATGTCTTCCGCATTCCCCGTCCTCCTGTGGGATCTCTCTTACCCCATCCCCCTACCTCCTGTGGGGTCTCTCTTACCCATCCCCCTTCCTCCTGTGGGGTCTCTCTTCCCCATCCCCCTTCTTCCTGTGGGATCTCTCTCTCTCCCATCCCCCTTCCACCTCTGGGATCTCTCTTCCCCATCCCCCTTCCTACTGTGGGATCTCTCTTCCCCGTCTCCTTCCTTGCGTGGGATCTCTCTCCCCCATCTCCCTTCATCCTGTGGAATCTCTCTTCCCCATCCCCCTTCCTCCTTTGGGATCTCTCTTCCTCCTGTGGGTCCCTATTTCCCTTCCCCGTTAGTCCTCTGCGATGTCTTCCGCAGTCCGCGTCCTCCTGTGGGATCTCTCTTACCCCATCCCCCTACCTCCTGTTGGGTCTCTCTTACCCATCCCCCTTCCTCCTGTGGGGTCTCCCTTCCCCATCCCCCTTCCTCCAGTTGGAACTCTCTTCCCCATCCCCCTTCTTCCTGTGGGATCTCTCTCTCCCATCCCCCTTCCACCTCTGGGATCTCTCTTCCCCATCCCCCTTCCTCCTGTGGGATCTCTCTTCCCCGTCTCCTTCCTTGCGTGGGATCTCTCTCCCCCATCTCCCTTCATCCTGTGGAATCTCTCTTCCCCATCCCCCATGCTCCGGTGGAATGGCTCTCCCCCATCCCCCTTCCTCCTGTGGGATCTCTCTCTCCCATCCCCCTTCCACCTCTGGGATCTCTCTTCCCCATCCCCCTTCCTCCTGTGGTATCTCTCTCTCCCATCCCACTTCCTCCTGTGGGATTTCTCTTCCCCATCCCGCTTGCTCCTGTGGGATATCTCTTCCCCATCCCCCTTCCTCCTCTGGGATCTCTCTTCCCCATCCCCCTTCCTCCTGTGGAATCTCTCTTCCCCATCCCACTTCCTCCTGTGGGATTCTCCACCATCCCCCTTCCTCCTGTGGTATCTCTCTCTCCCATCCCCCTTCCTCCTGTGGGATTTCTCTTCCCCATCCCCCTTCCTCCTGTGGGATATCTCTTCCCCATCCCTCTTTCTCCTGTGGGATCTCTCTTCCCCATCCCCCTTCCTCCTGTGGGATATCTCTACCCCATCACTCTTCCTCCTGTGGGATCTCTTTCCCAACCACATTCCTCCTGTGGTATCCCTCTTCCCCATCGCCATTCCTCCTGCGGGTTCTCTTTTCCCCATCCTCCTTCCTCCTGTGGGATTTCTCTTCCCCATCCCACATCCACCTCTACGATCTCTCTTCCCCATTCCCCCTCCTTCTCAGAGATCTTTCTTCCCTGTCCCCCATCCTCCTGGGGAACTCTCATCCCCATCCCCCTTACTCCTGTGGGATCTCTCTTCCCCATCCCCCTTCCTGCTTGGGGATCTCTCTCTCCCATCCCCCTTCCTCCTGTGGTATCTCTCTCTCCCATCCCCCTTCCTCCTGTAGGATTTCTCTTCCACATCCCCCTTCCTCCTGTGGGATATCTCTTCCCCATCACCCTTCCTCCTCTGGGATCTCTCTTCCCCATCCCCCTTCCTCCTGTGGAATCTCTCTTCCCCATCCCGCTTCCTCCTGTGGGATACTCCACCATCCCCCTTCCTCCTGTGGAATCTCTCTTCCCCATCCCCCATCCTCCTGTGGGATCTCTCTTCCTCCTGTTGGTCCCTCTTTCCCTTCCCCCTTACTCCTCTGCGATGTCTTCCGCATTCCCCGTCCTCCTGTGGGATCTCTCTTCCCCATCCCCCTTCCTCCTGTGGGGTCTCTCTACCCATCCCCCTTCCTCCTGTGGGATCTCTCTTCCCCATCCCCTTCCTTGCGTGGGATCTCTCTCGCCCATCTCCCTTCATCCTGTGGAATCTCTCTTCCACATCCCCCATGCTCCGGTGGAATGGCTCTCCCCCATCCCCCTTACTCCTGTGGGATCTCTCTGCCCCATCCCACATCCTCCGGTGGGATCTCTCTTCCCCATCCCCCTTCCTCCTGTGGGATCACTCCGCCATCCCCCTTCCTCCTGTGGGATCTCTCGTCCCAATCCCCCTTCCTCCTGTGGGAACTCTCATCCCCACTCCCCTTACTCCTGTGGGATGTCTCTTCCCCATCCTCCTTCCTCCTGTGGGATCTCTCCCCGATCCCACTTCCTCCTGCGGTATCTCTCGCTCCCATCCCCCTTCCAGCAGTGGTATCTCTCTCGCCCATCCCCCTTCCTCCTGTGGGATTTCTCTTCCCCATCCCCCTTCCTCCTGTGGGATATCTCTTCCCCATCACCATTCCTCCTGTGGGATCTCTTTCCCAACCACATTCCTCCTGTGGGATCCCTCTTCCCCATCACCCTTCCTCCTGCGGGTTCTCTTTTCCCCATCCTCCTTCCTCCTGTGGGATCTCTCTCTCCCATCCCCCTTCCACCTCTGGGATATCTCTTCCCCATCCCCCTTCCTTCTGTGGGAACTCTCATTCCCATCCCCCTTACTCCTGTGGGTTCTCTCTTCCCCATCCCCCTTCCTGCTTGGGGATCTCTCTTCCCCATCCACCTAATTCCTGTGGGATCCCTCTTCACAGACCCCATTCCTCCGGTGGTTTCTCTCTCTCCCATCCCCCTTCCTCCTGTGGGATCTCTCTTCCCCATCCCCCTTATTCCTGTGGGATCTCTGTCTCCCATCCCCCTTCCACCTCTGGGATCTCTCTTCCCCATCCCCCTTCCTCCTGTGGGATCTCTCGTCCCAATCCCCCTTCCTCCTGTGGGAACTCTCTTCCCCATCCCCACAATACCTATGCGATCCCTCTTCACGGACACCCTTCCTCCGGTGGTTTCTCTCTCTCCCATCCCCCTTCCTCCTGTGGGATCTCTCTTCCCCATCCCCCTTCCTCCTGTGGGATCTCTTCCCCATCCCCCTTCCTCCTGTGGAATCTCACTTCCGCATCCCCCTTCCTCCTGGGGGATCTCTCTTCCCCATCCCCCTTCCTCCTGTGGGATCTCTCTCTCCCATCCCTCTTCCACCTCTGGGATCTCTCTTCCCCATCCCCCTTCCTCCTGTGGGATCTCTCGTCCCAATCCCCCTTCCTCCTGTGGGATCTCACTTCCCCATCACCCTTCCTGCTTGGGGATCTCTCTCTCCCATCCCCCTTCCTCCTGTGGGATGTCTTCCCCATCCCCCTTCCTCCTGTGGGATTTTCCTCCATCCCCCTTCCTCCTGTGGTATCTCTCTCTCCCATCCCCTTTCCACCGGTGGTATCTCTCTCTCCCATCCCCCTTCCTCCTGTGGGATCTCTCTTCCCCATCCCCCTTACTCCTGTGGGATCTCTCTTCCTTATCCCCCCAATTCCTGTGCGATCCCTCTTCACCGACACCCTTCCTCCGGTGGTTTCTCTCTCTCTCCCATCCCACTTCCTCCTGTGGGATCTCTCTTCCCCATCCCCCTTCCTCCTGTGGGATCTCTCTTCCCCATCCCCCTTCCTCCTGTGGAATCTCACTTCCGCATCCCCCTTCCTCCTGGGGGATCTCTCTTCCCCATCCCCCTTTCTCCTGTGGGATCTCTCTCTCCCATCCCCCTTCCACCTCTGGGATCTCTCTTCCCCATCCCCCTTCCTCCTGTGGGATCTCTCGTCCCAATCCCCCTTCCTCCTGTGGGATCTCTCTTCCCCATCCTCCTTCCTGCTTGGGGATCTCTCTCTCCCATCCCCCTTCCTCCTGTGGGATCTCTCTTCACCATCTCCCTTCATCCTGTGGAATCTCTCTTCCCCATCCCCCATGATCCGGTGGAATGGCTCTCCCCCATCGCCCTTACTCCTGTGGGATCTCTCTGCCCCATCCCCCATCCTCCGGTGGGATCTGTCCCTCACATCCTCCTTCCTCCTGTGGGATCTCTCTTTCCCATCACCCATCCTCCTCTGGGATGTCTTCCCCATCCCCCTTCCTCCTGTGGGATTCTCCTCCATCCCCCTTCCTCCTGTGGTATCTCTCTCTCCCATTCCCCTTCCACTGGTGGTATCTCTCTCTCCCATCCCCCTTCCTCCTGTGGGATTTCTCTTCCCCATCCCCCAACCTCCTGTGGGATCTCACTTCCCCATCCCCCTTCCTCCTGTGGGATCTCTCTTCCCCATCCCCCTTACTCCTGTGGGATCTCTCTTCCTTATCCCCCCAATTCCTGTGCGATCCCTCTTCACCGACACCCTTCCTCCGGTGGTTCCTCTCTCTCTCCCATCCCACTTCCTCCTGTGGGATCTCTCTTCCCCATCCCCCTTCCTCCTGTGGGATCTCTCTTCCCCATCCCCCTTCCTCCTGTGGAATCTCACTTCCGCATCCCCCTTCCTCCTGGGGGATCTCTCTTCCCCATCCCCCTTTCTCCTGTGGGATCTCTCTCTCCCATCCCCCTTCCACCTCTGGGATCTCTCTTCCCCATCCCCCTTCCTCCTGTGGGATCTCTCGTCCCAATCCCCCTTCCTCCTGTGGGATCTCTCTTCCCCATCCTCCTTCCTGCTTGGGGATCTCTCTCTCCCATCCCCCTTCCTCCTGTGGGATCTCTCTTCACCATCTCCCTTCATCCTGTGGAATCTCTCTTCCCCATCCCCCATGATCCGGTGGAATGGCTCTCCCCCATCGCCCTTACTCCTGTGGGATCTCTCTGCCCCATCCCCCATCCTCCGGTGGGATCTGTCCCTCACATCCTCCTTCCTCCTGTGGGATCTCTCTTTCCCATCACCCATCCTCCTCTGGGATGTCTTCCCCATCCCCCTTCCTCCTGTGGGATTCTCCTCCATCCCCCTTCCTCCTGTGGTATCTCTCTCTCCCATTCCCCTTCCACTGGTGGTATCTCTCTCTCCCATCCCCCTTCCTCCTGTGGGATTTCTCTTCCCCATCCCCCAACCTCCTGTGGGATCTCACTTCCCCATCCCCCTTCCTCCTGTGGGATCTCTCTTCCCCATCCCCCTTCCTCCTGTGGAATCTCTCTTCCCCAGCCCCCTTCCTCCTGTGGGATCTCTCTTCCCCATCCCCCTTCCTCCTGTGGGATCTCTCTTCCTCCTGTGGGTCCCTCTTTCCCTTCCCCCTTACTCCTCTGCGATGTCTTCCGCATTCCCCGTCCTCCTGTGGGATCTCTCTTACCCCATCCCCCTACCTCCTGTGGGGTCTCTCTTACCCATCCCCCTTCCTCCTGTGGGGTCTCTCTTCCCCATCCCCCTTCTTCCTGTGGGATCTCTCTCTCTCCCATCCCCCTTCCACCTCTGGGATCTCTCTTCCCCATCCCCCTTCCTACTGTGGGATCTCTCTTCCCCGTCTCCTTCCTTGCGTGGGATCTCTCTCCCCCATCTCCCTTCATCCTGTGGAATCTCTCTTCCCCATCCCCCTTCCTCCTTTGGGATCTCTCTTCCTCCTGTGGGTCCCTATTTCCCTTCCCCGTTAGTCCTCTGCGATGTATTCCGCAGTCCGCGTCCTCCTGTGGGATCTCTCTTACCCCATCCCCCTACCTCCTGTGGGGTCTCTCTTACCCATCCCCCTTCCTCCTGTGGGGTCTCCCTTCCCCATCCCCCTTCCTCCAGTTGGAACTCTCTTCCCCATCCCCCTTCTTCCTGTGGGATCTCTCTCTCCCATCCCCCTTCCACCTCTGGGATCTCTCTTCCCCATCCCCCTTCCTCCTGTGGGATCTCTCTTCCCCGTCTCCTTCCTTGCGTGGGATCTCTCTCCCCCATCTCCCTTCATCCTGTGGAATCTCTCTTCCCCATCCCCCATGCTCCGGTGGAATGGCTCTCCCCCATCCCCCTTCCTCCTGTGGGATCTCTCTCTCCCATCCCCCTTCCACCTCTGGGATCTCTCTTCCCCATCCCCCTTCCTCCTGTGGGATCTCTCTTCCCCGTCTCCTTCCTTGCGTGGGATCTCTCTCCCCCATCTCCCTTCATCCTGTGGAATCTCTCTTCCCCATCCCCCATGCTCCGGTGGAATGGCTCTTCCCAATCCCCCTTCCTCCTGTGGGATCTCTCTCTCCCATCGCCCTTCCACCTCTGGGATCTCTCTTCCCCATCCCCCTTCCTCCTGTGGGATCTCTCGTACCCCTCTCCTTCCTTGCGTGGGATCTCTCTCCCCCATCTCCCTTCATCCTGTGGAATCTCTCTTCCCCATCCCCCATGCTCCGGTGGAATGGCTCTTCCCCATCCCCCTTCCTCCTGTGGGATCTCTCTCTCCCATCCCCCTTCCACCTCTGGGATCTCTCTTCCCCATCCCCCTTCCTCCTGTGGGATCTCTCTTCCCCGTCTCCTTCCTTGCGTGGGATCTCTCTCCCCCATCTCCCTTCATCCTGTGGAATCTCTCTTCCCCATCCCCCATGCTCCGGTGGAATGGCTCTCCCCCATCCCCCTTACACCTGTGGGATCTCTCTGCCCCATCCCCCATCCTCCGGTGGGATCTCTCTTCCCCATCCCCCTTCCTCCTGTGGGATATCTCTTCCCCATCCCCCTTCCTCCTGTGGGATCTCTCTTCTCCATCCCCCTTCCTCCTGTGGGATCTCTCTTCCCCATCCCCCTTCCTCCTGTGGGATATCTCTTCCCCATCACCCTTCCTCCTGTGGGATCTCTTTCTCAACCACATTCCTCCTGTGGGATCCCTCTTCCCCATCGCCATTCCTCCTGCGGGTTCTCTTTTCCCCATCCTCCTTCCTCCTGTGGGATTTCTCTTCCCCATCCCACATCCACCCCTGGGATCTCTCTTCCCCATTCCCCCTCCTTCTCAGAGATCTTTCTTCCCTGTCCCCCATCCTCCTGGTGATCTCTCTTCCCCATCCCCCTTCCTCCTGTGGGATCACTCCGCCATCCCCCTTCCTCCTGTGGGATCTCTCGTCCCAATCCCCCTTCCTCCTGTGGTATCTCTCTCTCCCATCCCACTTCCTCCTGTGGGATTTCTCTCCCCCATCCCGCTTCCTCCTGTGGGATCTCTCTTCCCGATCCCCCTTATTCCTGTGGGATCTCTCGTCCCAATCCCCCTTCCTCCTGTGGGAACTCTCTTCCCCATCCCCACAATACCTATGCGATCCCTCTTCACGGACACCCTTCCTCCGGTGGTTTCTCTCTCTCCCATCCCCCTTCCTCCTGTGGGATCTCTCTTCCCCATCCCCCTTCCTCCTGTGGGATCTCTTCCCCATCCCCCTTCCTCCTGTGGAATCTCACTTCCGCATCCCCCTTCCTCCTGGGGGATCTCTCTTCCCCATCCCCCTTCCTCCTGTGGGATCTCTCTCTCCCATCCCTCTTCCACCTCTGGGATCTCTCTTCCCCATCCCCCTTCCTCCTGTGGGATCTCTCGTCCCAATCCCCCTTCCTCCTGTGGGATCTCACTTCCCCATCACCCTTCCTGCTTGGGGATCTCTCTCTCCCATCCCCCTTCCTCCTGTGGGATGTCTTCCCCATCCCCCTTCCTCCTGTGGGATTTTCCTCCATCCCCCTTCCTCCTGTGGTATCTCTCTCTCCCATCCCCTTTCCACCGGTGGTATCTCTCTCTCCCATCCCCCTTCCTCCTGTGGGATCTCTCTTCCCCATCCCCCTTACTCCTGTGGGATCTCTCTTCCTTATCCCCCCAATTCCTGTGCGATCCCTCTTCACCGACACCCTTCCTCCGGTGGTTTCTCTCTCTCTCCCATCCCACTTCCTCCTGTGGGATCTCTCTTCCCCATCCCCCTTCCTCCTGTGGGATCTCTCTTCCCCATCCCCCTTCCTCCTGTGGAATCTCACTTCCGCATCCCCCTTCCTCCTGGGGGATCTCTCTTCCCCATCCCCCTTCCTCCTGTGGGATCTCTCTCTCCCATCCCCCTTCCACCTCTGGGATCTCTCTTCCCCATCCCCCTTCCTCCTGTGGGATCTCTCGTCCCAATCCCCCTTCCTCCTGTGGGATCTCTCTTCCCCATCCTCCTTCCTGCTTGGGGATCTCTCTCTCCCATCCCCCTTCCTCCTGTGGGATCTCTCTTCACCATCTCCCTTCATCCTGTGGAATCTCTCTTCCCCATCCCCCATGATCCGGTGGAATGGCTCTCCCCCATCGCCCTTACTCCTGTGGGATCTCTCTGCCCCATCCCCCATCCTCCGGTGGGATCTGTCCCTCACATCCTCCTTCCTCCTGTGGGATCTCTCTTTCCCATCACCCATCCTCCTCTGGGATGTCTTCCCCATCCCCCTTCCTCCTGTGGGATTCTCCTCCATCCCCCTTCCTCCTGTGGTATCTCTCTCTCCCATTCCCCTTCCACTGGTGGTATCTCTCTCTCCCATCCCCCTTCCTCCTGTGGGATTTCTCTTCCCCATCCCCCAACCTCCTGTGGGATCTCACTTCCCCATCCCCCTTCCTCCTGTGGGATCTCTCTTCCCCATCCCCCTTCCTCCTGTGGAATCTCTCTTCCCCAGCCCCCTTCCTCCTGTGGGATCTCTCTTCCCCATCCCCCTTCCTCCTGTGGGATCTCTCTTCCTCCTGTGGGTCCCTCTTTCCCTTCCCCCTTACTCCTCTGCGATGTCTTCCGCATTCCCCGTCCTCCTGTGGGATCTCTCTTACCCCATCCCCCTACCTCCTGTGGGGTCTCTCTTACCCATCCCCCTTCCTCCTGTGGGGTCTCTCTTCCCCATCCCCCTTCTTCCTGTGGGATCTCTCTCTCTCCCATCCCCCTTCCACCTCTGGGATCTCTCTTCCCCATCCCCCTTCCTACTGTGGGATCTCTCTTCCCCGTCACCTTCCTTGCGTGGGATCTCTCTCCCCCATCTCCCTTCATCCTGTGGAATCTCTCTTCCCCATCCCCCTTCCTCCTTTGGGATCTCTCTTCCTCCTGTGGGTCCCTATTTCCCTTCCCCGTTAGTCCTCTGCGATGTCTTCCGCAGTCCGCGTCCTCCTGTGGGATCTCTCTTACCCCATCCCCCTACCTCCTGTGGGGTCTCTCTTACCCATCCCCCTTCCTCCTGTGGGGTCTCCCTTCCCCATCCCCCTTCCTCCAGTTGGAACTCTCTTCCCCATCCCCCTTCTTCCTGTGGGATCTCTCTCTCCCATCCCCCTTCCACCTCTGGGATCTCTCTTCCCCATCCCCCTTCCTCCTGTGGGATCTCTCTTCCCCGTCTCCTTCCTTGCGTGGGATCTCTCTCCCCCATCTCCCTTCATCCTGTGGAATCTCTCTTCCCCATCCCCCATGCTCCGGTGGAATGGCTCTCCCCCATCCCCCTTCCTCCTGTGGGATCTCTCTCTCCCATCCCCCTTCCACCTCTGGGATCTCTCTTCCCCATCCCCCTTCCTCCTGTGGGATCTCTCTTCCCCGTCTCCTTCCTTGCGTGGGATCTCTCTCCCCCATCTCCCTTCATCCTGTGGAATCTCTCTTCCCCATCCCCCATGCTCCGGTGGAATGGCTCTTCCCCATCCCCCTTCCTCCTGTGGGATCTCTCTCTCCCATCGCCCTTCCACCTCTGGGATCTCTCTTCCCCATCCCCCTTCCTCCTGTGGGATCTCTCTTCCCCCTCTCCTTCCTTGCGTGGGATCTCTCTCCCCCATCTCCCTTCATCCTGTGGAATCTCTCTTCCCCATCCCCCATGCTCCGGTGGAATGGCTCTTCCCCATCCCCCTTCCTCCTGTGGGATCTCTCTCTCCCATCCCCCTTCCACCTCTGGGATCTCTCTTCCCCATCCCCCTTCCTCCTGTGGGATCTCTCTTCCCCGTCTCCTTCCTTGCGTGGGATCTCTCTCCCCCATCTCCCTTCATCCTGTGGAATCTCTCTTCCCCATCCCCCATGCTCCGGTGGAATGGCTCTCCCCCATCCCCCTTACACCTGTGGGATCTCTCTGCCCCATCCCCCATCCTCCGGTGGGATCTCTCTTCCCCATCCCCCTTCCTCCTGTGGGATATCTCTTCCCCATCCCCCTTCCTCCTGTGGGATCTCTCTTCTCCATCCCCCTTCCTCCTGTGGGATCTCTCTTCCCCATCCCCCTTCCTCCTGTGGGATACCTCTTCCCCATCACCCTTCCTCCTGTGGGATCTCTTTCTCAACCACATTCCTCCTGTGGGATCCCTCTTCCCCATCGCCATTCCTCCTGCGGGTTCTCTTTTCCCCATCCTCCTTCCTCCTGTGGGATTTCTCTTCCCCATCCCACATCCACCCCTGGGATCTCTCTTCCCCATTCCCCCTCCTTCTCAGAGATCTTTCTTCCCTGTCCCCCATCCTCCTGGTGATCTCTCTTCCCCATCCCCCTTCCTCCTGTGGGATCACTCCGCCATCCCCCTTCCTCCTGTGGGATCTCTCGTCCCAATCCCCCTTCCTCCTGTGGGATCTCTCTCTCCCATCCCCCTTCCACCTCTGGGATCTCTCTTCCCCATCCCCCTTCCTCCTGTGGGATCTCTCTTCCCCGTCTCCTTCCTTGCGTGGGATCTCTCTCCCCCATCTCCCTTCATCCTGTGGAATCTCTCTTCCCCATCCCCCATGCTCCGGTGGAATGGCTCTTCCCCATCCCCCTTCCTCCTGTGGGATCTCTCTCTCCCATCGCCCTTCCACCTCTGGGATCTCTCTTCCCCATCCCCCTTCCTCCTGTGGGATCTCTCTTCCCCCTCTCCTTCCTTGCGTGGGATCTCTCTCCCCCATCTCCCTTCATCCTGTGGAATCTCTCTTCCCCATCCCCCATGCTCCGGTGGAATGGCTCTTCCCCATCCCCCTTCCTCCTGTGGGATCTCTCTCTCCCATCCCCCTTCCACCTCTGGGATCTCTCTTCCCCATCCCCCTTCCTCCTGTGGGATCTCTCTTCCCCGTCTCCTTCCTTGCGTGGGATCTCTCTCCCCCATCTCCCTTCATCCTGTGGAATCTCTCTTCCCCATCCCCCATGCTCCGGTGGAATGGCTCTCCCCCATCCCCCTTACACCTGTGGGATCTCTCTGCCCCATCCCCCATCCTCCGGTGGGATCTCTCTTCCCCATCCCCCTTCCTCCTGTGGGATATCTCTTCCCCATCCCCCTTCCTCCTGTGGGATCTCTCTTCTCCATCCCCCTTCCTCCTGTGGGATCTCTCTTCCCCATCCCCCTTCCTCCTGTGGGATACCTCTTCCCCATCCCACATCCACCCCTGGGATCTCTCTTCCCCATTCCCCCTCCTTCTCAGAGATCTTTCTTCCCTGTCCCCCATCCTCCTGGTGATCTCTCTTCCCCATCCCCCTTCCTCCTGTGGGATCACTCCGCCATCCCCCTTCCTCCTGTGGGATCTCTCGTCCCAATCCCCTTCCTCCTGTGGTATCTCTCTCTCCCATCCCACTTCCTCCTGTGGGATTTCTCTTCCCCATCCCGCTTCCTCCTGTGGGATATCTCTTCCCCATCCCCCTTCCTCCTCTGGGATCTCTCTTCCCCATCCCCCTTCCTCCTGTGGAATCTCTCTTCCCCATCCCCCTTCCTCCTGTGGGATTCTCCACCATCCCCCTTCCTCCTGTGGTATCTCTCTCTCCCATCCCCCTTCCTCCTGTGGGATTTCTCTTCCCCATCCCCCTTCCTCCTGTGGGATATCTCTTCCCCATCCCCCTTTCTCCTGTGGGATCTCTCTTCCCCATCCCCCTTCCTCCTGTGGGTTATCTCTACCCCATCACGCTTCCTCCTGTGGGATCTCTTTCCCAACCACATTCCTCCTGTGGGATCCCTCTTCCCCATCGCCATTCCTCCTGCGGGTTCTCTTTTCCCCATCCTCCTTCCTCCTGTGGGATTTCTCTTCCCCATCCCACATCCACCTCTGGGATCTCTCTTCCCCATTCCCCCTCCTTCTCAGAGATCTTTCTTCCCTGTCCCCCATCCTCCTGGGGAACTCTCATCCCCATCCCCCTTACTCCTGTGGGATCTCTCTTCCCCATCCCCCTTCCTGCTTGGGGATCTCTCTCTCCCATCCCCCTTCCTCCTGTGGTATCTCTCTCTCCCATCCCCCTTCCTCCTGTAGGATTTCTCTTCCCCATCCCCCTTCCTCCTGTGGGATATCTCTTCCCCATCCCCCTTCCTCCTCTGGGATCTCTCTTCCCCATCCCCCTTCCTCCTGTGGAATCTCTCTTCCCCATCCCGCTTCCTCCTGTGGGATACTCCACCATCCCCCTTCCTCCTGTGGAATCTCTCTTCCCCATCCCCCATCCTCCTGTGGGATCTCTCTTCCACCTGTGGGTCCCTCTTTCCCTTCCCCCTTACTCCTCTGCGATGTCTTCCGCATTCCCCGTCCTCCTGTGGGATCTCTCTTCCCCATCCCCCTTCCTCCTGTGGGGTCTCTCTACCCATCCCCCTTCCTCCTGTGGGATCTCTCTTCCCCATCCCCTTCCTTGCGTGGGATCTCTCTCGCCCATCTCCCTTCATCCTGTGGAATCTCTCTTCCACATCCCCCATGCTCCGGTGGAATGGCTCTCCCCCATCCCCCTTACTCCTGTGGGATCTCTCTGCCCCATCCCACATCCTCCGGTGGGATCTCTCTTCCCCATCCCCCTTCCTCCTGTGGGATCACTCCGCCATCCCCCTTCCTCCTGTGGGATCTCTCGTCCCAATCCCCCTTCCTCCTGTGGGAACTCTCATCCCCACTCCCCTTACTCCTGTGGGATGTCTCTTCCCCATCCTCCTTCCTCCTGTGGGATCTCTCCCCGATCCCACTTCCTCCTGCGGTATCTCTCGCTCCCATCCCCCTTCCAGCAGTGGTATCTCTCTCGCCCATCCCCCTTCCTCCTGTGGGATTTCTCTTCCCCATCCACCTAATTCCTGTGGGATCCCTCTTCACAGACCCCATTCCTCCGGTGGTTTCTCTCTCTCCAATCCCCATTCCTCCTGTGGGATCTCTCTTCCCCATCCCCCTTATTCCTGTGGGATCTCTGTCTCCCATCCCCCTTCCACCTCTGGGATCTCTCTTCCCCATCCCCCTTCCTGCTGTGGGATCTCTCGTCCCAATCCCCCTTCCTCCTGTGGGAACTCTCTTCCCCATCCCCACAATACCTGTGCGATCCCTCTTCACCGACACCCTTCCTCCGGTGGTTTCTCTCTCTCCCATCCCCCTTCCTCCTGTGGGATCTCTCTTCCCCATCCCCCTTCCTCCTGTGGGATCTCTTCCCCATCCCCCTTCCTCCTGTGGAATCTCACTTCCGCATCCCCCTTCCTCCTGGGGGATCTCTCTTCCCCATCCCCCTTCCTCCTGTGGGATCTCTCTCTCCCATCCCCCTTCCACCTCTGGGATCTCTCTTCCCCATCCCCCTTCCTCCTGTGGGATTCTCCACCATCCCCCTTCCTCCTGTGGTATCTCTCTCTCCCATCCCCCTTCCTCCTGTGGGATTTCCCTTCCGCATTCCCCTTCCTCCTCTGGGATCTCTCTTCCCCATCCCCCTTCATCCTGTGGAATCTCTCTTCCCCATCCCCCATCCTCCTGTGGGATCTCTCTTCCTCCTGTGGGACCCTCTTTCCCTTCCCCCTTACTCCTCTGCGATGTCTTCCGCATTCCCCGTCCTCCTGTGGGATCTCTCTTCCCCATCCCCCTTCCTCCTGTGGGGTCTCTCTTCCCCATCCCCCTTCCTCCTGTGGGATCTCTCTTCCCCATCCCCTTCCTTGCGTGGGATCTCTCTCGCCCATCTACCTTCATCCTGTGGAATCTCTCTTCCACATCCCCCATGCTCCGGTGGAATGGCTCTCCCCCATCCCCCTTACGCCTGTGGGATCTCTCTGCCCAATCCCACATCCTCCGGTGGGATCTCTCTTCCCCATCCCCCTTCCTCCTGTGGGATCACTCCGCCATCCCCCTTCCTCCTGTGGGATCTCTCGTCCCAATCCCCCTTCCTCCTGTGGGAACTCTCATCCCCACTCCCCTTACTCCTGTGGGATGTCTCTTCCCCATCCTCCTTCCTCCTGTGGGATCTCTCCCCGATCCCACTTCCTCCTGCGGTATCTCTCGCTCCCATCCCCCTTCCAGCAGTGGTATCTCTCTCGCCCATCCCCCTTCCTCCTGTGGGATTTCTCTTCCCCATCCCCCTTCCTCCTGTGGGATATCTCTTCCCCATCACCCTTCCTCCTGTGGGATCTCTTTCCCAACCACATTCCTCCTGTGGGATCCCTCTTCCCCATCGCCATTCCTCCTGCGGGTTCTCTTTTCCCCATCCTCCTTCCTCCTGTGGGATTTCTCTTCCCCATCCCACATCCACCTCTGGGATCTCTCTTCCCCATTCCCCCTCCTTCTCAGAGATCTTTCTTCCCTGTCCCCCATCCTCCTGGGGAACTCTCATCCCCATCCCCCTTACTCCTGTGGGATCTCTCTTCCCCATCCCCCTTCCTGCTTGGGGATCTCTCTCTCCCATCCCCCTTCCTCCTGTGGTATCTCTCTCTCCCATCCCCCTTCCTCCTGTAGGATTTCTCTTCCCCATCCCCCTTCCTCCTGTGGGATATCTCTTCCCCATCCCCCTTCCTCCTCTGGGATCTCTCTTCCCCATCCCCCTTCCTCCTGTGGAATCTCTCTTCCCCATCCCGCTTCCTCCTGTGGGATACTCCACGATCCCCCATCCTCCTGTGGGATCTCTCTTCCACCTGTGGGTCCCTCTTTCCCTTCCCCCTTACTCCTCTGCGATGTCTTCCGCATTCCCCGTCCTCCTGTGGGATCTCTCTTCCCCATCCCCCTTCCTCCTGTGGTGTCTCTCTACCCATCCCCCTTCCTCCTGTGGGATCTCTCTTCCCCATCCCCTTCCTTGCGTGGGATCTCTCTCGCCCATCTCCCTTCATCCTGTGGAATCTCTCTTCCACATCCCCCATGCTCCGGTGGAATGGCTCTCCCCCATCCCCCTTACTCCTGTGGGATCTCTCTGCCCCATCCCACATCCTCCGGTGGGATCTCTCTTCCCCATCCCCCTTCCTCCTGTGGGATCACTCCGCCATCCCCCTTCCTCCTGTGGGATCTCTCGTCCCAATCCCCCTTCCTCCTGTGGGAACTCTCATCCCCACTCCCCTTACTCCTGTGGGATGTCTCTTCCCCATCCTCCTTCCTCCTGTGGGATCTCTCCCCGATCCCACTTCCTCCTGCGGTATCTCTCGCTCCCATCCCCCTTCCAGCAGTGGCATCTCTCTCGCCCATCCCCCTTCCTGTTGTGGGATTTCTCTTCCCCATCCCCCTTCCTCCTGTGGGATATCTCTTCCCCATCACCCTTCCTCCTGTGGGATCTCTTTCCCAACCACATTCCTCCTGTGGGATCCCTCTTCCCCATCGCCCTTCCTCCTGCGGGTTCTCTTTTCCCCATCCTCCTTCCTCCTGTGGGATCTCTCTCTCCCATCCCCCTTCCACCTCTGGGATCTCTCTTCCCCATCCCCCTTCCTTCTGTGGGAACTCTCATTCCCATCCCCGTTACTCCTGTGGGTTCTCTCTTCCCCATCCCCCTTCCTGCTTGGGGATCTCTCTTCCCCATCCACCTAATTCCTGTGGGATCCCTCTTCACAGACCCCATTCCTCCGGTGGTTTCTCTCTCTCCCATGCCCCTTCCTCCTGTGGGATCTCTCTTCCCCATCCCCCTTATTCCTGTGGGATCTCTGTCTCCCATCCCCCTTCCACCTCTGGGATCTCTCTTCCCCATCCCCCTTCCTGCTGTGGGATCTCTCGTCCCAATCCCCCTTCCTCCTGTGGGAACTCTCTTCCCCATCCCCACAATACCTGTGCGATCCCTCTTCACCGACACCCTTCCTCCGGTGGTTTCTCTCTCTCCCATCCCCCTTCCTCCTGTGGGATCTCTCTTCCCCATCCCCCTTCCTCCTGTGGGATCTCTTCCCCATCCCCCTTCCTCCTGTGGAATCTCACTTCCGCATCCCCCTTCCTCCTGGGGGATCTCTCTTCCCCATCCCCCTTCCTCCTGTGGGATCTCTCTCTCCCATCCCCCTTCCACCTCTGGGATCTCTCTTCCCCATCCCCCTTCCTCCTGTGGGATTCTCCACCATCCCCCTTCCTCCTGTGGTATCTCTCTCTCCCATCCCCCTTCCTCCTGTGGGATTTCCCTTCCGCATTCCCCTTCCTCCTCTGGGATCTCTCTTCCCCATCCCCCTTCATCCTGTGGAATCGCTCTTCCCCATCCCCCATCCTCCTGTGGGATCTCTCTTCCTCCTGTGGGACCCTCTTTCCCTTCCCCCTTACTCCTCTGCGATGTCTTCCGCATTCCCCGTCCTCCTGTGGGATCTCTCTTCCCCATCCCCCTTCCTCCTGTGGGGTCTCTCTTCCCCATCCCCCTTCCTCCTGTGGGATCTCTCTTCCCCATCCCCTTCCTTGCGTGGGATCTCTCTCGCCCATCTACCTTCATCCTGTGGAATCTCTCTTCCACATCCCCCATGCTCCGGTGGAATGGCTCTCCCCCATCCCCCTTACTCCTGTGGGATCTCTCTGCCCCATCCCACATCCTCCGGTGGGATCTCTCTTCCCCATCCCCCTTCCTCCTGTGGGATCACTCCGCCATCCCCCTTCCTCCTGTGGGATCTCTCGTCCCAATCCCCCTTCCTCCTGTGGGAACTCTCATCCCCATCCCCCTTACTCCTGTGGGATGTCTCTTCCCCATCCTCCTTCCTCCTGTGGGATCTCTCTTCCCCATCCCCCTTATTCCTGTGGGATCTCTGTCTCCCATCCCCCTTCCACCTCTGGGATCTCTCTTCCCCATACCCCTTCCTCCTGTGGGATCTCTCGTCCCAATCCCCCTTCCTCCTGTGGGAACTCTCATCCCCATCCCCCTTACTCCTGTGGGATCTCTCTTCCCCATCCCACAATACCTGTGCGATCCCTCTTCACCGACACCCTTCCTCCGGTGGTTTCTCTCTCTCCCATCCCCCTTCCTCCTGTGGGATCCCCATCCCCCTTCCTCCTGGGGGATCTCTCTTCCCCATCCCCCTTCCTCCTGTGGGATCTCTCTCTCCCATCCCCCTTCCACCTCTGGGATCTCTCTTCCCCATCCCACTTCCTCCTGTGGGATCTCTCGTCCCAATCCCCATAATCCTGTGGGATCTCTCTTCCCCATCCCCCTTCCTGCTTGGGGATCTCTCTCTCCCATCCCCCTTCCTCCTGTGGGATCTCTCTTCACCATCTCCCTTCATCCTGTGGAATCTCTCTTCTCCATCCCCCATGCTCCGGAGGAATGGCTCTCCCCCATCGCCCTTACTCCTGTGGGATATCTCTTCCCCATCACCCTTCCTCCTGTGGGATCTCTTTCCCAACCACATTCCTCCTGTGGGATCCCTCTTCCCCATCGCCATTCCTCCTGCGGGTTCTCTTTTCCCCATCCTCCTTCCTCCTGTGGGATTTCTCTTCCCCATCCCACATCCACCTCTGGGATCTCTCTTCCCCATTCCCCCTCCTTCTCAGAGATCTTTCTTCCCTGTCCCGTATCCTCCTGGGGAATTCTCATCCCCATCCCCCTTACTCCTGTGGGATCTCTCTTCCCCATCCCCCTTCCTGCTTGGGGATCTCTCTCTCCCACCCCCCTTCCTCCTGTGGTATCTCTCTCTCCCATCCCCCTACCTCCTGGGGGATTTCTCTTCCCCATCCCCCTTCCTCCTGTGGAATATCTCTTCCCCATCCCCCTTCCTCCTCTGGGATCTCTCTTCCCCATCCCCCTTCATCCTGTGGAATCTCTCTTCCCCATCCCCCATCCTCCTGTGGGATCTCTCTTCCTCATTTGGGACCCTCTTTCCCTTCCCCCTTACTCCTCTGCGATGTCTTCCGCATTCCCCGTCCTCCTGTGGGATCTCTCTTCCCCATCCCCCTTCCTCCTGTGGGGTCTATCTTCCCCATCCCCCTTCCTCCTGTGGGATCTCTCTTCCCCATCCCCTTCCTTGCGTGGGATCTCTCTCTCCCATCCCCCTTCCTCCTGTGGGATTTCCCTTCCGCATTCCCCTTCCTCCTCTGGGATCTCTCTTCCCCATCCCCCTTCATCCTGTGGATCTCTCTTCCCCATCCCCCATCCTCCTGTGGGATCTCTCTTCCTCCTGTGGGACCCTCTTTCCCTTCCCCCTTACTCCTCTGCGATGTCTTCCGCATTCCCCGTCCTCCTGTGGGATCTCTCTTCCCCATCCCCCTTCCTCCTGTGGGGTCTCTCTTCCCCATCCCCCTTCCTCCTGTGGGATCTCTCTTCCCCATCCCCTTCCTTGCGTGGGATCTCTCTCGCCCATCTCCCTTCATCCTGTGGAATCTCTCTTCCACATCCCCCTTACTCCTGTGGGATCTCTCTGCCCCATCCCACATCCTCCGGTGGGATCTCTCTTCCCCATCCCCCTTCCTCCTGTGGGATCACTCCGCCATCCCCCTTCCTCCTGTGGGATCTCTCGTCCCAATCCCCCTTCCTCCTGTGGGAACTCTCATCCCAACTCCCCTTACTCCTGTGGGATGTCTCTTCCCCATCCTCCTTCCTCCTGTGGGATCTCTCCCCGATCCCACTTCCTCCTGCGGTATCTCTCGCTCCCATCCCCCTTCCAGCAGTGGCATCTCTCTCGCCCATCCCCCTTCCTCCTGTGGGATTTCTCTTCCCCATCCCCCTTCCTCCTGTGGGATATCTCTTCCCCATCACCCTTCCTCCTGTGGGATCTCTTTCCCAACCACATTCCTCCTGTGGGATCCCTCTTCCCCATCGCCCTTCCTCCTGCGGGTTCTCTTTTCCCCATCCTCCTTCCTCCTGTGGGATCTCTCTCTCCCATCCCCCTTCCACCTCTGGGATCTCTCTTCCCCATCCCCCTTCCTTCTGTGGGAACTCTCATTCCCATCCCCGTTACTCCTGTGGGTTCTCTCTTCCCCATCCCCCTTCCTGCTTGGGGATCTCTCTTCCCCATCCACCTAATTCCTGTGGGATCCCTCTTCACAGACCCCATTCCTCCGGTGGTTTCTCTCTCTCCCATGCCCCTTCCTCCTGTGGGATCTCTCTTCCCCATCCCCCTTATTCCTGTGGGATCTCTGTCTCCCATCCCCCTTCCACCTCTGGGATCTCTCTTCCCCATCCCCCTTCCTGCTGTGGGATCTCTCGTCCCAATCCCCCTTCCTCCTGTGGGAACTCTCTTCCCCATCCCCACAATACCTGTGCGATCCCTCTTCACCGACACCCTTCCTCCGGTGGTTTCTCTCTCTCCCATCCCCCTTCCTCCTGTGGGATCTCTCTTCCCCATCCCCCTTCCTCCTGTGGGATCTCTTCCCCATCCCCCTTCCTCCTGTGGAATCTCACTTCCGCATCCCCCTTCCTCCTGGGGGATCTCTCTTCCCCATCCCCCTTCCTCCTGTGGGATCTCTCTCTCCCATCCCCCTTCCACCTCTGGGATCTCTCTTCCCCATCCCCCTTCCTCCTGTGGGATTCTCCACCATCCCCCTTCCTCCTGTGGTATCTCTCTCTCCCATCCCCCTTCCTCCTGTGGGATTTCCCTTCCGCATTCCCCTTCCTCCTCTGGGATCTCTCTTCCCCATCCCCCTTCATCCTGAGGAATCGCTCTTCCCCATCCCCCATCCTCCTGTGGGATCTCTCTTCCTCCTGTGGGACCCTCTTTCCCTTCCCCCTTACTCCTCTGCGATGTCTTCCGCATTCCCCGTCCTCCTGTGGGATCTCTCTTCCCCATCCCCCTTCCTCCTGTGGGGTCTCTCTTCCCCATCCCCCTTCCTCCTGTGGGATCTCTCTTCCCCATCCCCTTCCTTGCGTGGGATCTCTCTCGCCCATCTACCTTCATCCTGTGGAATCTCTCTTCCACATCCCCCATGCTCCGGTGGAATGGCTCTCCCCCATCCCCCTTACTCCTGTGGGATCTCTCTGCCCCATCCCACATCCTCCGGTGGGATCTCTCTTCCCCATCCCCCTTCCTCCTGTGGGATCACTCCGCCATCCCCCTTCCTCCTGTGGGATCTCTCGTCCCAATCCCCCTTCCTCCTGTGGGAACTCTCATCCCCATCCCCCTTACTCCTGTGGGATGTCTCTTCCCCATCCTCCTTCCTCCTGTGGGATCTCTCCCCGATCCCACTTCCTCCTGCGGTATCTCTCGCTCCCATCCCCCTTCCTCCTGTGGGATCTCTCTTCCCCATCCCCCTTATTCCTGTGGGATCTCTGTCTCCCATCCCCCTTCCACCTCTGGGATCTCTCTTCCCCATCCCCCTTCCTCCTGTGGGATCTCTCGTCCCAATCCCCCTTCCTCCTGTGGGAACTCTCATCCCCATCCCCCTTACTCCTGTGGGATCTCTCTTCCCCATCCCACAATACCTGTGCGATCCCTCTTCACCGACACCCTTCCTCCTGTGGTATCTCTCTCTCCCATCCCCCTTCCTCCTGTGGGATTTCCCTTCCGCATTCCCCTTCCTCCTCTGGGATCTCTCTTCCCCATCCCCCTTCATCCTGTGGATCTCTCTTCCCCATCCCCCATCCTCCTGTGGGATCTCTCTTCCTCCTGTGGGACCCTCTTTCCCTTCCCCCTTACTCCTCTGCGATGTCTTCCGCATTCCCCGTCCTCCTGTGGGATCTCTCTTCCCCATCCCCCTTCCTCCTGTGGGGTCTCTCTTCCCCATCCCCCTTCCTCCTGTGGGATCTCTCTTCCCCATCCCCTTCCTTGCGTGGGATCTCTCTCGCCCATCTCCCTTCATCCTGTGGAATCTCTCTTCCACATCCCCCTTACTCCTGTGGGATCTCTCTGCCCCATCCCACATCCTCCGGTGGGATCTCTCTTCCCCATCCCCCTTCCTCCTGTGGGATCACTCCGCCATCCCCCTTCCTCCTGTGGGATCTCTCGTCCCAATCCCCCTTCCTCCTGTGGGAACTCTCATCCCAACTCCCCTTACTCCTGTGGGATGTCTCTTCCCCATCCTCCTTCCTCCTGTGGGATCTCTCCCCGATCCCACTTCCTCCTGCGGTATCTCTCGCTCCCATCCCCCTTCCAGCAGTGGCATCTCTCTCGCCCATCCCCCTTCCTCCTGTGGGATTTCTCTTCCCCATCCCCCTTCCTCCTGTGGGATATCTCTTCCCCATCACCCTTCCTCCTGTGGGATCTCTTTCCCAACCACATTCCTCCTGTGGGATCCCTCTTCCCCATCGCCCTTCCTCCTGCGGGTTCTCTTTTCCCCATCCTCCTTCCTCCTGTGGGATCTCTCTCTCCCATCCCCCTTCCACCTCTGGGATCTCTCTTCCCCATCCCCCTTCCTTCTGTGGGAACTCTCATTCCCATCCCCGTTACTCCTGTGGGTTCTCTCTTCCCCATCCCCCTTCCTGCTTGGGGATCTCTCTTCCCCATCCACCTAATTCCTGTGGGATCCCTCTTCACAGACCCCATTCCTCCGGTGGTTTCTCTCTCTCCCATGCCCCTTCCTCCTGTGGGATCTCTCTTCCCCATCCCCCTTATTCCTGTGGGATCTCTGTCTCCCATCCCCCTTCCACCTCTGGGATCTCTCTTCCCCATCCCCCTTCCTGCTGTGGGATCTCTCGTCCCAATCCCCCTTCCTCCTGTGGGAACTCTCTTCCCCATCCCCACAATACCTGTGCGATCCCTCTTCACCGACACCCTTCCTCCGGTGGTTTCTCTCTCTCCCATCCCCCTTCCTCCTGTGGGATCTCTCTTCCCCATCCCCCTTCCTCCTGTGGGATCTCTTCCCCATCCCCCTTCCTCCTGTGGAATCTCACTTCCGCATCCCCCTTCCTCCTGGGGGATCTCTCTTCCCCATCCCCCTTCCTCCTGTGGGATCTCTCTCTCCCATCCCCCTTCCACCTCTGGGATCTCTCTTCCCCATCCCCCTTCCTCCTGTGGGATTCTCCACCATCCCCCTTCCTCCTGTGGTATCTCTCTCTCCCATCCCCCTTCCTCCTGTGGGATTTCCCTTCCGCATTCCCCTTCCTCCTCTGGGATCTCTCTTCCCCATCCCCCTTCATCCTGAGGAATCGCTCTTCCCCATCCCCCATCCTCCTGTGGGATCTCTCTTCCTCCTGTGGGACCCTCTTTCCCTTCCCCCTTACTCCTCTGCGATGTCTTCCGCATTCCCCGTCCTCCTGTGGGATCTCTCTTCCCCATCCCCCTTCCTCCTGTGGGGTCTCTCTTCCCCATCCCCCTTCCTCCTGTGGGATCTCTCTTCCCCATCCCCTTCCTTGCGTGGGATCTCTCTCGCCCATCTACCTTCATCCTGTGGAATCTCTCTTCCACATCCCCCATGCTCCGGTGGAATGGCTCTCCCCCATCCCCCTTACTCCTGTGGGATCTCTCTGCCCCATCCCACATCCTCCGGTGGGATCTCTCTTCCCCATCCCCCTTCCTCCTGTGGGATCACTCCGCCATCCCCCTTCCTCCTGTGGGATCTCTCGTCCCAATCCCCCTTCCTCCTGTGGGAACTCTCATCCCCATCCCCCTTACTCCTGTGGGATGTCTCTTCCCCATCCTCCTTCCTCCTGTGGGATCTCTCCCCGATCCCACTTCCTCCTGCGGTATCTCTCGCTCCCATCCCCCTTCCTCCTGTGGGATCTCTCTTCCCCATCCCCCTTATTCCTGTGGGATCTCTGTCTCCCATCCCCCTTCCACCTCTGGGATCTCTCTTCCCCATCCCCCTTCCTCCTGTGGGATCTCTCGTCCCAATCCCCCTTCCTCCTGTGGGAACTCTCATCCCCATCCCCCTTACTCCTGTGGGATCTCTCTTCCCCATCCCACAATACCTGTGCGATCCCTCTTCACCGACACCCTTCCTCCGGTGGTTTCTCTCTCTCCCATCCCCCTTCCTCCTGTGGGATCCCCATCCCCCTTCCTCCTGGGGGATCTCTCTTCCCCATCCCCCTTCTGTGGGATCTCTCTCTCCCATCCCCCTTCCACCTCTGGGATCTCTCTTCCCCATCCCACTTCCTCCTGTGGGATCTCTCGTCCCAATCCCCATAATCCTGTGGAATCTCTCTTCCCCCATCCCCCTTCCTGCTTGGGGATCTCTCTCTCCCATCCCCCTTCCTCCTGTGGGATCTCTCTTCACCATCTCCCTTCATCCTGTGGAATCTCTCTTCTCCATCCCCCATGCTCCGGAGGAATGGCTCTCCCCCATCGCCCTTACTCCAGTGGGATATCTCTTCCCCATCACCCTTCCTCCTGTGGGATCTCTTTCCCAACCACATTCCTCCTGTGGGATCCCTCTTCCCCATCGCCATTCCTCCTGCGGGTTCTCTTTTCCCCATCTTCCTTCCTCCTGTGGGATTTCTCTTCCCCATCCCACATCCACCTCTGGGATCTCTCTTCCCCATTCCCCCTCCTTCTCAGAGATCTTTCTTCCCTGTCCCGCATCCTCCTGGGGAATTCTCATCCCCATCCCCCTTACTCCTGTGGGATCTCTCTTCCCCATCCCCCTTCCTGCTTGGGGATCTCTCTCCCACCCCCCTTCCTCCTGTGGTATCTCTCTCTCCCATCCCCCTACCTCCTGGGGGATTTCTCTTCCCCATCCCCCTTCCTCCTGTGGAATATCTCTTCCCCATCCCCCTTCCTCCTGTAGAATCTCTCTTCCCCATCCCCCTTCCTCCTGTGGGATTCTCCACCATCCCCCTTCCTCCTGTGGTATCTCTCTCTCCCATCGCCCTTCCTCCTGTGGGATTCTCCCTTCCCCATCCCCCTTCCTCCTGTGGGATCTCTTCCCCATCCCCCTTCCTCCTGTGGAATCTCACTTCCGCATCCCCCTTCCTCCTGGGGGATCTCTCTTCCCCATCCCCCTTCCTCCTGTGGGATCTCTCTCTCCCATCCCCCTTCCACCTCTGGGATCTCTCTTCCCCATCCCCCTTCCTCCTGTGGGATTCTCCACCATCCCCCTTCCTCCTGTGGTATCTCTCTCTCCCATCCCCCTTCCTCCTGTGGGATTTCCCTTCCGCATTCCCCTTCCTCCTCTGGGATCTCTCTTCCCCATCCCCCTTCATCCTGTGGAATCTCTCTTCCCCATCCCCCATCCTCCTGTGGGATCTCTCTTCCTCCTGTGGGACCCTCTTTCCCTTCCCCCTTACTCCTCTGCGATGTCTTCCGCATTCCCCGTCCTCCTGTGGGATCTCTCTTCCCCATCCCCCTTCCTCCTGTGGGGTCTCTCTTCCCCATCCCCCTTCCTCCTGTGGGATCTCTCTTCCCCATCCCCTTCCTTGCGTGGGATCTCTCTCGCCCATCTACCTTCATCCTGTGGAATCTCTCTTCCACATCCCCCATGCTCCGGTGGAATGGCTCTCCCCCATCCCCCTTACTCCTGTGGGATCTCTCTGCCCCATCCCACATCCTCCGGTGGGATCTCTCTTCCCCATCCCCCTTCCTCCTGTGGGATCACTCCGCCATCCCCCTTCCTCCTGTGGGATCTCTCGTCCCAATCCCCCTTCCTCCTGTGGGAACTCTCATCCCCATCCCCCTTACTCCTGTGGGATGTCTCTTCCCCATCCTCCTTCCTCCTGTGGGATCTCTCCCCGATCCCACTTCCTCCTGCGGTATCTCTCGCTCCCATTCCCCTTCCTCCTGTGGGATCTCTCTTCCCCATCCCCCTTATTCCTGTGGGATCTCTGTCTCCCATCCCCCTTCCACCTCTGGGATCTCTCTTCCCCATCCCACAATACCTGTGCGATCCCTCTTCACCGACACACTTCCTCCCGTGGTTTCTCTCTCTCCCATCCCCCTTCCTCCTGTGGGATCTCTCTTCCCCATCCCCCTTCCTCCTGGGGGATCTCTCTTCCCCATCCCCCTTCCTCCTGTGGGATCTCTCTCTCCCATCCCCCTTCCACCTCTGGGATCTCTCTTCCCCATCCCACATCCTCCTGTGGGATCTCTCGTCCCAATCCCCCTTACTCCTGTGGGATCTCTCTTCCCCATCCCCCTTCCTGCTTGGGGATCTCTCTCTCCCACCCCCCTTCCTCCTGTGGTATCTCTCTCTCCCATCCCCCTACCTCCTGGGGGATTTCTCTTCCCCATCCCCCTTCCTCCTGTGGAATATCTCTTCCCCATCCCCCCTTCCTCCTGTAGAATCTCTCTTCCCCATCCCCCTTCCTCCTGTGGGATTCTCCACCATCCCCCTTCCTCCTGTGGTATCTCTCTCTCCCATCGCCCTTCCTCCTGTGGGATTTCCCTTCCCCATTCCCCTTCCTCCTCTGGGATCTCTCTTCTCCATCCCCCTTCATCCTGTGGAAACTCTCTTCCCCATCCCCCATCCTCCTGTGCGATCTCTCTTCCTCCTGTGGGTCCCTCTTTCCCTTCCCCCTTACTCCTGTGTGATGTCTTCCGCATTCCCCGTCCTCCTGTGGGATCTCTCTTCCCCATCCCCCTTCCACCTGTGGGGTCTCTCTTCCCCATCCCCCTTCCTCCTGTGGGATCTCTCTTCCCCATCCCCTTCCTTGCGTGGGATCTCTCTCGCCCATCTCACTTCATCCTGTGGAATCTCTCTTCCACATCCCCCATGCTCCGGTGGAATGGCTCTCCCCCATCCCCCTTACTCCTGTGGGATCTCTCCCCGATCCCACTTCCTCCTGCGGTATCTCTCGCTCCCATCCCCCTTCCTCCTGTGGGATCTCTCTTCCCCATCCCCCTTATTCCTGTGGGATCTCTGTCTCCCATCCCCCTTCCACCTCTGTGATCTCTCTTCCCCATCCCCCTTCCTCCTGTGGGATCTCTCGTCCCAATCCCCCTTCCTCCTGTGGGAACTCTCATCCCCATCCCCCTTACTCCTGTGGGATCTCTCTTCCCCATCCCCCCAATACCTGTGCGATCCCTCTTCACCGACACCCTTCCTCCGGTGGTTTCTCTCTCTCCCATCCCCCTTCCTCCTGTGGGATCTCTCTTCCCCATCCCCCTTCCTCCTGTGGGATCTCTCTTCCCCATCCCCCTCCCTCCTGTGGAATCTCACTTCCGCATCCCCCTTCCTCCTGGGGGATCTCTCTTCCCCATCCCCCTTCCTCCTGTGGGATCTCTCTCTCCCATCCCCCTTCCACCTCTGGGATCACTATTCCCCATCCCACTTCCTCCTGTGGGATCTCTCGTCCCAATCCCCCTTACTCCTGTGGGATCTCTCTTCCCCATCCCCCTTCCTGCTTGGGGATCTCTCTCTCCCATCCCCCTTCCTCCTGTGGGATCTCTCTTCACCATCCCCCTTCCTCCTGTGGGATCTCTCTTCACCATCTCCCTTCATCCTGTGAAATCTCTCTTCCCCAAAACCCATGCTCCGGTGGAATGGCTCTCCCCCATCGCCCTTACACCTGTGGGATCTCTCTGCCCCATCCCCCATCCTCCGGTGGGATCTGTCCCTCACATCCCCCTTCCTCCTGTGGGATCTCTCTTTCCCAGCACCCATCCTCCTCTGGGATGTCTTCCCCATCCCCCTTCCTCCTGTGGGATCTCTCGTCCCAATCCCCCTTCCTCCTGTGGGAATTCTCATCCCCATCCCCCTTACTCCTGTGGGATGTCTCTTCCCCATCCCCCTTCCTCCTGTGGGATATCTCTTCTCCATCCCCCTTCCTCCTCTGGGATCTCTCTTCCCCATCCCCCTTCCTCCTGTGGAATCTCTCTTCCCCATCCCCCTTCCTCCTGTGGGATTCTCCACCATCCCCCTTCCTCCTGTGGTATCTCTCTCTCCCATCCCCCTTCCTCCTGTGGGATTTATCTTCCCCATCCCCCTTCCTCCTGTGGGATATCTCTTCCCCATCCCCCTTCCTCCTGTGGGATCTCTCTTCCCCATCCCCCTTCCTCCTGTGGGATCTCTCTTCCCCATCCCCCTTCCTCCTGTGGGATCTCTCTTCCCCATCCCCCTTCCTCCTGTGGAATCTCACTTCCGCATCCCCCTTCCTCCTGGGGGATCTCTCTTCCCCATCCCCCTTCCTCCTGTGGGATCTCTCTCTCCCATCCCCCTTCCACCTCTGGGATCTCTCTTCCCCATCCCCCTTCCTCCTGTGGGATCTCTCGTCCCAATCCCCCTTACTCCTGTGGGATCTCTCTTCCCCATCCCCCTTCCTGCTTGGGGATCTCTCTCTCCCATCCCCCTTCCTCCTGTGGGATCTCTCTTCACCATCTCCCTTCATCCTGTGGAATCTCTCTTCCCCATCCCCCATGCTCCGGTGGAATGTCTCTCCCCCATCGCCCTTACTCCTGTGGGATATCTCTTCCCCATCACCCTTCCTCCTGTGGGATCTCTTTCCCAACCACATTCCTCCTGTGGGATCCCTCTTCCCCATCGCCATTCCTCCTGCGGGTTCTCTTTTCCCCATCCTCCTTCCTCCTGTGGGACTTCTCTTCCCCATCCCACATCCACCTCTGGGATCTCTCTTCCCCATTCCCCCTCCTTCTCAGAGATCTTTCTTCCCTGTCCCCCATCCTCCTGGGGAAATCTCATCCCCATCCCCCTTACTCCTGTGGGATCTCTCTTCCCCATCCCCCTTCCTGCTTGGGGATCTCTCTCTCCCACCCCCCTTCCTCCTGTGGTATCTCTCTCTCCCATCCCCCTACCTCCTGTGGGATTTCTCTTCCCCATCCCCCTTCCTCCTGTGGGATATCTCTTCCCCATCCCCCTTCCTCCTCTGGGATCTCTCTTCCCCATCCCCCTTCCTCCTGTGGAATCTCTCTTCCCCATCCCCCTTCCTCCTGTGGGATTCTCCACCATCCCCCTTCCTCCTGTGGTATCTCTCTCTCCCATCCCCCTTCCTCCTGTGGGATTTCCCTTCCCCATTCCCCTTCCTCCTCTGGGATCTCTCTTCCCCATCCCCCTTCATCCTGTGGAATCTCTCTTCCCCATCCCCCATCCTCCTGTGGGATCTCTCGTCCTCCTGTGGGTCCCTCTTTCCCTTCCCCCTTACTCCTCTGCGATGTCTTCCGCATTCCCCGTCCTCCTGTGGGATCTCTCTTCCCCATCCCCCTTCCTCCTGTGGGGTCTCTCTTCCCCATCCCCCTTCCTCCTGTGGGATCTCTCTTCCCCATCCCCTTCCTTGCGTGGGATCTCTCTCGCCCATCTCCCTTCATCCTGTGGAATCTCTCTTCCACATCCCCCATGCTCCGGTGGAATGGCTCTCCCCCATCCCCCTTACTCCTGTGGGATCTCTCTGCCCCATCCCACATCCTCCGGTGGGATCTCTCTTCCCCATCCCCCTTCCTCCTGTGGGATCACTCCGCCATCCCCCTTCCTCCTGTGGGATCTCTCGTCCCAATCCCCCTTCCTCCTGGGGGAACTCTCATCCCCATCCCCCTTACTCCTGTGGGATGTCTCTTCCCCATCCTCCTTCCTCCTGTGGGATCTCTCCCCGATCCCACTTCCTCCTGCGGTATCTCTCGCTCCCATCCCCCTTCCTCCTGTGGGATCTCTCTTCCCCATCCCCCTTATTCCTGTGGGATCTCTGTCTCCCATCCCCCTTCCACCTCTGGGATCTCTCTTCCCCATCCCCCTTCCTCCTGTGGGATCTCTCGTCCCAATCCCCCTTCCTCCTTTGGGAACTCTCATCCCCATCCCCCTTACTCCTG